>NW_026927656.1:0-31752 GCF_032062105.1 Saccostrea cuccullata | reverse complement strand
TGGGGGCCAAAAAGGGGGCATAAAATTTCTGGCACCGCAAGAAAAGCCTTTAAAATCATGAAAATTTTGAAAATCGGACTGCAGGTTACGAATTAAATATGGCCAGAATGGAAGGAGTTCAGACTAGAAAAACACTGAACTTTGTTCACTTGATTCTTATGCCAGATGTATGCAATCAAAATATCCCCAGAAAGCCAGTGATTTTATAAAGAAAGGTTATTATCTGGAATATCCCGAGGAGGCTTTTGGACAACAAGTGTTCTGGGAAACTCTAAGACAGGAGATATTGAAAGAAATTGACATTTCAAATTAACAATATTTTGTAAATCGCGTACAAAATTACGTTAACTTTTTTCGAAATATTTATACCATGTTATATGTCAACTTCTTCATAACTTCAAAGTTTCAACATTGTTTTTGCGGTTTATCTATGTCATGTTCAATTTCACAAATTAGTCCTCATCGGAATGATCAGTTAAATTAAAATATTTGTATAAAAGCTGCTGACCACCATGATTTATTTGAAATAGATGACCTGATATTCTTTTGTTAAGCGACCCCTTGGTTTCACCAACATAAACAAGTCCACACAGATTACATTCTTTTTCATAGACAACATAAGAAGATTTGCAGTTCAGATTTTCCCAAGTTTTGGTATAGAAGCTCTGTCCAGTAAGATTACTGGTGAAAGAAGTGTTAGTTATAAAAATGTCACAGGTTTTACAGTTTCGCACAGAACATTTTGAAACAGAAGACATGGGATCGGAAAAGGAATTATCCAATATATCTGTAATAGAAACCTTACATTCTTTCAATTTGGTGTATGATGTATTTTTATACCAAAACTGGGAATCTGAAGATTGTACATATGACATATGTTTGATATCCCTGAGGATTATACGAGGGGCACCAAATGAACCCCTTTGACTCTGTGACCCTTATAGACTGAAAGGAGTGACGCCTTTTTACACTGGGCTGCGCGCCTGCCAGTATGATTCCGTTATTCTGTGTTCTCATGAATGAATAAGTACCGAATGACAAGTATCCTCGAGGACAGACTGTAAACCAGCAGAGATACATGTTTGGTGGTTAAAATAAAACATATGGAGATAACAACAGTGTTCAATCTCAAGGTCCATAAAACAATACAAAACAAGAGCAGAGCAAATACAGACCCCTAAAACATCAGAGGTGGGATCAGGTGCCATGGAGGAGTGAGCATCCCCTGCCGACCGGTGTGCCGTGTGCTCCTTGTCATGATCAGGAAATAACGGAAAAGTATCCGTAATTCAGTGTATAAATAATGGACTAACAATTGGTATGAAAAATGTCAGTCAGCATTTGACTCAATGATAAATTGTATTTGCTGACAAGGGCATTGTATCGACCATAGAACTTACGAAATGATGACTTTAAACGAGACTGCTGATATTCTTGTTTCATCAACTTGCTTGTCAATAATTTACCTCGTTTTAGAAATTGTTCATACATAGAGCCTGCTCTTGCGTATCGAATCAACTGAGATATATATACTCCGTATGCAGGTGATGAAGGTATATTGCTGCATAAGTAAGGAAACTTGACGATAGGAAAGTTAAAGTCATCACGTTTATCATATAGCTTGATTGTTAGATTACCATTAGTGTATTTTTCAAGTAAAATATCCAAGTATGAAGCAGAAGTGTCGGACTATGTGGTATCTTTTATCTCAAGCTCACCAGGATATATCGTATCAATGGAAATGGAATGGAAATTACCATTATTAATTGACAATACGTCGTCGATATATCTAAATGTTGAGTTGAAGGCCATAGCAAGTGTTTTCAACTATTCCTCATAATTGATTAAAGATTATGCTTTTGATATCGTAGACATCTGTATTTTAATTACTAGTAGAACGGAACTCAGAAAGTTATTAAATGAAAATATCAATGTCAGTCTTCGAGGACCAAGTCTTCCAACAAACTGTTGGAATTCTGAAGGGGGCACTAATTCTCCTAGCTAACTAAATAACCGAACTCTTTTAGTATTTCCATGACACAAAAAGTTCACATAAGAAGAAATAATCACTTGTCGTTGCTTTCTTTACGACATTCAGATATAAAGTAGACGTACACATGTGATGTATGAATTGACGATAGATTTTCCGTTATTACCCGATCATTAAAAAGAGCACACTGCGGGTGTGTGACCGGTCGTAGGGGTGCTCACTTCTTCATGGCAGCCGATCTCACCTCTGATGTTTTGGATATCCTGCTCAATCTTGTATTGTTTTATGGATTTTTGATCTCGAATACTGTTCATTATCCTCATAAGTTTCATACTATAACATCCTTTTAATATCAGTTTCGGAGTAATATTGTTTAGAATCAGAATGATTTTTTACCAAATAATTTTGTACTTCTGTTCTGATTTAAGAAGCAGTTGTCTCTGGGATTTTTTAATTTCATTTTATTGTGAGGAATATTTGTAGAAAGCATTGAAAAAATTTTAATTCTTAATGTGATGGACTTTAAAATAAAATTGCAAGTCGGTAATTTTATTTCTGCTGGTTTCAACTCTGAGTTACACAGTTTAAGCCTATTTCAGCACATGCTTCAGCCTAAGAAGCATCATTGGGTGAAGGAAAATTTAACTAATTAAAATGACGGGCCAATAGGTATCACAAGGGGAAATCTTGCCAAAAAAGCAAGACCAAAGTTACTCAGGTGAGCTTTGTGGCCCACGGGCCTCTTATTCATCGTGACTTGGGTAAATGTGAAATATGAAATTAAATTCATCTTCAATTTGAAATTGATTAGATAGCATTTTTAATTCATCTAATTTTTTTTTTAAGAATTGAGTTCTTGTCTACCTTGTATTGGATATACCACATCATTAGCAGTAGTTTTAAAAAATCTGGGATTATAAAATCAAAAGCAATTACTTCCTGAATGTTTTTTTCAACATTGCGCAAGATATCCTTGCCAAATAGAAGATATTTATTTGTCATTAAAAATGTCCTTAAAAGTTCATGGTAGACTAAACAACACCAAAAACGTATAAGCTATCACAGGTGCAACATGGAGGTTATTAAGGCAGGAAACAATTCAGTGCATCAAATTTAATTAAACTTCCTTCATTTCTTAAGAACATAATAGGAGAGATTTTACGGAACAAAAGAAATATACGACTCGAGAAACAAAGAGATGCATATCTTCATGTATGACATCCGAATTTCAAAGTTTCTGCAAACAAAAAATTAATTCAATATTTGTGCCTGTTTTAGCATTCACCCTCATATGATGTCATAGGTTTTTCCTGTTTTTCAAATGAATATCCATTTGTGCTTTTACATAAATATCTAAGGCTGCAAAAGACGTTTTAAAAAATGTGAATAAGAAAAAATATTTGTTTAATTTACTCTTATTTAGATTTGAAAAAATGTGCTCACGACATACAGAAACTCTTGCTTGTTTCTTTTACTCCGTTGCAAAATACTAGAGGTATATTGTGAGCACTGAACTCACTTAATACAGGCCGTCTCCCATATAATTTTAATGACTATGTCCATGTTTTCCTAAGCAAAACCTTAAATAAATACGTGTCAAGTCAAAAGATAACTTAGAAGGTGAACAATGGCATTATGTAATAAAGAATCTGTGTAAGTATCATTTAATTTTATTCGGTGGTATAGGATGAGTTGCGAATAAGAGATAGGTATTCGAAGCGTTACAGACGGTAGTACAGACAGACTGACATACGGATGGACATCCCGATCACTATATACCCTTCCACCATTCAAGCAAAGATATAATAAATAAGGAATCTCGGTTATTACGGTCTTATAACCTCGTTCTGAAAATGGGATTCGATCCTGAGACGTAAGGATCAACTCCATATTGTAGTGCAAATATATTTAACTACCTAACAACACAGTCTATGGTTTTTATCTACATCATGTACGTAATAGTGTTATTATGGATGCAACATACAGGTATTGAAATTTTCTATTATTGATCCAAATGTTTCATTTATGTCTTCTAATACTTATAGGCAACATCACCGCAGCTTGGTTTTGCTAAATTTGTAAACGTCAAATAAAACACTTTGATGTAGATGAATAATGTCATTTATTAAAACGACGGTATAAGTGACAATCAAAACATCGTATGAAAAAGTTAGCAAAAGGATGGTACATCCAAAAAAAAAAAAATAGGCAAACATCAATATAAAGAAAAAGTTTGCAAAAAGATTGTACATCATAAGAACAATCAAAACCTCGGAAGAAAAGGTTTGCAAAAAGATAGTAATGAAAACAAAATATATAGAAGCAGTAAAACAATTGAGTAAAAACTACAACAAATATATAATTTTACAAGACACATTAATCATCATATTCACGTATAGGAAACTGGGTTGGAGGTGGTTCTTCAAAATAGACGTGCCTCATGTTAGCGGTGGTCATCGAGCGAGTATGAATGACTTGCTGAGCTGACCACGTGACTTACATCTTCTATTACAATTAATCCAAAAGGCAAGGCGCGGATCTGAGAATTTTCACAATTTGCCAATCTAAATGTTACTGGAAACACCCAAGCAAATTATCACATTAAATACATAAATACATAAGAACTAAAAATGTAAAACTCATTTCTTCTTTGAATTGAGTTTCTTTCTTTAAATTCGTATTATGACTGTATCGTTTTACATCTGCGTTGATAAATATATTAATAATGTATAATCCGTGTTACCCATGTCAAAATTTCCATGTGCAAGAAATTACAGTGGACCTTCAGATATCCGGACCCCAGATCTATCCGGATGCTTCAGTATTTGGACGATTTTTCATCGAGACGGAATTTTAAAATGTTATTTTGCCTTGTTTAACTGGTGATTCGGGTCTCCGGACGCTTCACATATCCGGACAAATTGACTAGGAACCAAAGCGTCCGGATAAATGAGGCTCCAATGTAATCCGTTTAATGTAGTGCATTAATATTTTTTAATTAAAAAATACATTAATAAATCTTTTTTAAGAAGATGATTAAATTATATCGGTTTATGAAGCGTACTCGTATACTCAAGCATACTCTTTATATATGTCTATAACAGTTTCTAATTTCTGTTTTAACATGTATTTCTGTAGGCTCGAAAAACTATATGCTCCAAATATCATTTAAGCATTATTACTAAAAAGGAAATGATTTTTGTTTCATTCCTAGGGGGAATAAAGATATATTCAATAAAGTTCGTCAAATATTGAAAGTATATTTCGTCTATATATCTTTGTCTGAAAAGTTATTTTGTCAAAAAAAATAAGAGAAAGAAATAATAGAAAATTAGTTTTTTTAAAAGGGAATGTTTTTCTGGTTCGTATTGTGTAATAAGATGCTTCAAAAGATTGCTTTCCTTTAATGAAAAAAAAGCATAAAAGCCTACAAGCTTTTCAAATAAAAAATGTCAAATTAGAATATAGTTATAAAAAAGTTCTCATTTTGAGCATATAACAGACAAAAAAAATCTTTCCAGAAGATGTTCTTATACATGTAGGTATGCTTTAATCATTATGAAGTACTGAATATTTTTAAAGATCTCCTTGCAAAAGAACTAGTGTGACAAGGAAACAGGCAAAGTGTTTCATAATATAAAGGGGAAGATAATAATAAAAAAAAAACTCGATCTCAAAATACATCTATGTTAAATATATAAAAGGTAAGACCCAGACTCCTAGAAATTTCAAATGTAGGGATCAGGTATAAAAGAGGAGTAAGCATCCCGTATTGGTTGTTCACAACCACCGTTAGCCCTTTGAAATGATCAAAGACGGGACAATTTGTAGTCAAATTCAGTGTGAAATCAAAGGGCTTAGGCACAAGGATAGATCAATTTTGCTGACTATGTCATTAAAGAGAGCATAGAATTGCCCAAATAGCATTTTTTAAAAGAGATTTGTTGAATCCTTGTAACATTATTTAACAGTGTTATTTTATCAGAATCAACTCCTTCGCGACCTTGAGCAGAGGCACTAGCCACGCGACATCGGAATCGAGAACCAAACTGCTTGTCTGAAGTCGTCTTGACGCTACGATACACAGATGAAAGACAACAAGTAATATGACGAGGATAAATCTTACAATAATCCATTAATTCAATTATTAAAATTTGTTTCGATATTCTTCATTTATATGAATTATTAACTCAAGTAATTTTGTAAAAATAAAGTTGATTTTCTGTTTTTTAAACTGATATGGATATTGCGCAACGCAAAGGAACAAATTTTTTTTCGGCATTTAGCATATTTGATGAATAGTTTGGTACATACTTTTTTTTCATGAAACATAATATTATGGAGATAACGAACAGTATTCAAGATCAAGAGGTCATAAAGCAAATTAGGAGCAGAGCAAATACGAACCTCCAAAACATCAGAGGTGAAATTAGGTGCTATGGAGGAGTGAGCATCCCTGCCAACCGGTCACTCCCGACATGTGCTCCTTGTCATGATCGAAAAATAACGAGAAAACCCGTCGTCAATTCTGTGTATAAATAATAGTCAGTGTGAAAAATGTTAGTCAGCATTTGACTCAATAATAAATTGTATTTGCTGACAAGGTCATTGTATCGACTATAAAACTTATAAAATGATGACTTTAAACTAACTGCTGAAATTCCTTGTTTCGTCAACTTGTTTAATAGTAATTTGCGCCGTTTCAGGAATTGTTCATACATTGAGCATGCACATGCTCTTGCATATGGATGAAATGTAAGTTGACGATAGTAAAGTTAAAGTATCATAGAGCTTGATTGTTAGATTACCATTACCGTGTTCTTTAAATAAAATATCCAAATATGAAAGAGGTGTGTCAGACTCTGTAGCATTTTTTATCTTAAACTCAGCAGGATATATCGTATCGACATAAGAATGGAAATTACCATTGTTAATTGACAATACGTCGATATACCAGTATCTAAATGTCGAGTTGAAGGCCACAGCAAGTATTTTCTTCTTTTAACGCATACAATTAAAGAAATAAAGAACAATGTTCAACCTCTTTGCCCTGTGAATATAATATAAAAGTTGAACATTTGAAACTCGATCTTAACAATTATTTATGACAAAGTTTATTTATAATGATGTCATGAATTGTGTCAATTTCCTTACAACTTTAGAATTTCTTTGAAAATTTAAAAATAAATGTAAGCATTTTTGACTATTTTGTATAGCTCACAATCCCCGATCTAAAATATTTAAATATTTTTAATGAAAGATATTTTTCAGAAGATTGTATTGCTAATTCATAATATTTTTTTCGATATCAGTGTGGGCTCATATTTTGATCTTTAGTTGAAGATGCTAAATTCCACTCTTTTTTTCGAAATTTAGGAACGCTTTCAATGTCACAATGCCTACATTTTTCCAAACTTTAACTTTTAGAGGAAACCGTTTTATTTGAAATGAAAGCACAAAGTTTTTATATTGATGTTCAAAGTGGGACTTGTACTTGATCAGGTACTAGTAATTGCTATATGGACAGGGCATATCTATTGAACCTTTCTCAAATTTGACTAAAACAATATACAGATATACAGTTTATATTGGAAAAATCACCAAAGTAACACAGTTTGTCCAGATAAAGAAAAATAAAACTGCGGTACGTATATTTCTAGTACAAGTGTATAGTTGAAGACTACGCTTCAGCATCATTTACTGTATCCGTATATAGAACAACCTGGTTAAGGACTTTTATCGGTATGGACAGGGCGAAGGTAGGTTTATCTCATGTGTCTCATTTATCTGTGGGGAATAAGCTATATGGGTTTCTTTTTAATCTCTAAACATAAAATTTATTCAGTGACGGAAATTAATTGTAAAATTTAAGGCTGTACTGGGAATTTAAATGTATTCTTCTTCATTTTGCTTGAATGAAATATATGAAGATAACGAACAGTATTCCAATCAAAAGTCCATAAAGCAAATCAAATTAGGAGCAGAGCAAACACGGACCTCCAAAACATCAGATACCATATATCTTTTTGACTTCTAATGAATAAATTTAACTATTAAATTCATTTGTATCTTTTTAGGAAAAAAAAAACAGAACGAAAATTTTAAAAAAAAGAATAAATTATTTACAAAAATAAATTTAATTAAATGTATTAGACATGATAGAAATTTGGACTGAGATTGTTTTGTTTGCTTGTTGTTTAACATCCCCCTAAAAATCTTCAATCATGTGGAGACGCCAAAAAAATCCCACAATTTCTCATAAGCAGCATTCCAGTCAGAACGCTGAAATTTCCTTAGGTAATGCAACGGAATGATAAAAGATTTACTTTTTACGATAATGTCCGAAAGACTTTTGACCTACTAATAAGCACTTTTGGGGTTATTAAAATGTAACAAGGTTACTTTTTTTTAAAAAACTGGGTCACCACTGGAATACAGAAAGTTTCTTTCTTGTTTTTAATGGGTTTATGATTTGATCTATCCATCATGTTGTGTTCCTTAAATGTAATAAATGCCATTGTAAGAAAAGTTAAATTAGTGTAATCTTTTTCTTATTTGTAACATAATGCTACATACATAATAAATAATAAAGCATAGAATTTTTTTTTTAATTATGCATCGTGACCATTACAATGATCTCCAATAAATTCTCTTCGGTGCAGACATCGAGAAATTCATCTTATCCCGGTAAATGAACAAAAGCCACCATGGCAACTAAGATCACGTTAAATTCTAAAAAAAATGATATGCAGTTTTGATGAATAAAAGGAAGGTAGATTTGTGTTAATGTTTTTAATCTATTAAATAACAGTTTTTATTTGTGTGCATTTCGAGGCAATGCATGGGGCATACTGCATCTATATTTAATTTAATTTCTAAGTTTGAGCATCCATTTTAATGTTTTTAGGAAAGAAAAGAATTGCTTCTAAAAAAGTAATAAACGCCATAGAAAACAATTTTAAATAAATTCAAAATATGTTTATACATGCAGTACGTAAAATAAAAAATGTCTTTGATCATGTCCCATCACAGCAAAACTTAGATTAAAAAACTGGAATCCTTCCCCCTCTCCTTCTTGGGGGGGGTGGGGGGGGGGGGGGGGGGTTTTTAACCAGTTTAAATCAGCACAGTTCTCTCAGCTATCGCATTTCCACTGTGGTCTCACATGTGGGCGCGGTTCAGTGCAAAGCGGATTACACGTCTATCATCATGTAAATTAAAAATTTTCTGTCTTACAGTGGTCTTCTAGCTGATGTTTTCATAACTTCCATCATTAGAGTGAAGAGAAATTGATTTTTTTTTTCACTATTTTGGGACCTTTTTAAGTGGGTTTTGTGTAATTTGACCCCTACATGTCTTATGCAAGGTTTGAAACTGATCGAGGGAGTCTTTCATCAGGCAACCAGAAGAATACACAATTTAAATCTTCGGCTTGCAATGGCGATTGAGGGAATAAATGTACTTATCATCTATTAGAAGCAAAGAAATATTTTCATAGTATCATTTAAAAACTGACAAATATCCCATCTAGAAGCTGAATAGTCTATGTCATAAATTTTGTAGAACGACAAGAACAATAGTCTATAAATAGATCGAGGTCGTGTGTGCGTGTAGAAGCACCCCCCTCGGGTTTAAAAATTGTAAAAATTTTTTCCCCCAGAATTGATTAACGCAAGCGCACTTGCAGTTTATCCTTAAGTAACTAGTCAGCCCTGGGGCTGACTAAAAAGCACTTCCGTTGCGTTTACCTAGTAAGGAAATTTAACGAACTGACTAGAATACTGCTTATAGAGAAATTGTGGGTTCTTACGAGATGCAGAGTCAACCCGATAGCATGGACAAGACAGAAATATATGTACAGACAGTGTGAATCAGGTTTGGGGAATGCTAATTGTAATGGTAATCATTGCAATGCATTAATGAACTCAAAGTAATGCTAGAATGTGTAATGCCCAAAAATTTGCATTACATGTAATGGTAATGCATTACTTCATAAAATCCAGTGAAATGTTTTAAATAGCATTACGAAGCATTATTTTGTATGTGCCTATTTTAAGAGATTAAAATGGACATGTATGATGGAAATTATTGTTTAGATTATTTTTTATTTATTGATTTTTATTTTTTGGCAAATGATAAAATTGAATAAAAAATTAACCTATTTAAATAAAATTTCTGTATCTATTTAAATACACTGTTTATTCTGTTAATAGTCTGTACACTTACCTTACATTTAAGTTAAATTTTCCAACTTATTTCAGATAAGAATTGATTTTAAAGAATTATATAAAATATTTTTAAAATTTTTTTTAAAAAAATCACATATGAGATAAACTAATTAATGTACAGTGTAAACTGATAATTCCCACTATTTGAATAGCTAGAGTGTCTCTCAAATGTATTTGAATTACAAAAGATAAATGTACCAAGGAAACAAAATCATTAGATAAAACAAAAATAATTTTGGAAACAATTTATTAAATTTTTGTAAAAATAACAATATGTATTTATTGAATGGAAAATTGAAGGGGGTAAATTTACTACAACAAAATCAAGTGGGGTGATTTTGTTATGTAGTGTTGAATTTTTGAAACATGTGCAAAATTTTTCTGTACTAGAATTCAATAGGTTATATTTATATCCATATGCCACTACTTTGTGAAATAAGTGTGAACTCATTTTCTCAAATGATAACTACCAAACTAAAGAAGAAAGTAAGAAAAATGAAAATAATTTTTCATGTCAGAAGATAAAACCATGGGATAATAAAAAAACAGAAGAATTTTGTCAAAATATTGATTTAAATGTTCTAAGAAAATTAAAATATGACTTGAGCAATATTGATATCAATGATTTAAATAAAAATAGGTTAATAAAATCTTTTAGCACTGTAGGCTACTGCTTGACTGGCCCCAAATTTTGGAATATTTAATGCTGCCAAACTCCAATAAATACCCAGAAAAAAAAAAATGGTTTAAAAAGATAAAAAGCCCAAAAAAATATAGGAAATAAAACTGGGGAAAATTGTTAAGCTCTTAAAAGAAGAAGTACGTATCAATGAACGTAAATATAAAAATACTATGGAAAAAAGTATGAAAAAACATAGAGATTTAATTATGAAAAAAATTAGAAAACTGAGAAGTAACGAAAAAAAGTTATTGGAAAATAATTAATAAAAGGCCAACAACAAAAAATGTGATATTAATATTGATAAATTTTTACAATTACTTTAAAAACGTCAATAATGGTGATGTAAATAATGACGAACCACTATCAAATGAGATTAGAAATACATATACTAATGAAAACTAGACTCAGTGATAACTGAAGATGAGATAAAACACGCAATTGAAAATATTAAAAATAACAAAAGTTCTGGAAGTGATGAAATTTATAATAAATACATAAAATCCCTGCTAGTATTATGTTACCGGTATATGTTATGTTATTTAATATTTTTTTTAACTAAAATTTTTCCCTGAAGCTTGGATTGTTGGTATATATTGCCTATTTATAAAAAATAAGGGGAACGACAATGCCCCTGAAAATAAACCTATAATTTATTAAGTTGCATGGGTAAATTATTCACATCCATCTTAGCTAAACGATTAAATAATTATGCTGAGCAATATGATATATAAATGAAAATCAAGGGGGGTTTTTGATCAAATTATTCACAAAGATAACATTTTTATTTTCAATGCTAAACGAATTATCCTTTTTTTGAAAAAGAAAATATATTTGCATTTATAGATTTTAAGGTGCTTTTGACAATGTAGGGGAATAGGACTGTGGCAAAAACTATTCAAAAAATATTACCGGAAAATGTTTTGAAGTTATAGTGAAAATGTACTCTGAAAGAAAAACCAGAATAGCTGTTAATGATATGGTTACTGAATATTTTCCATGCAAAATAGGGGTACACAAGGGGAAAAATTATCGCCCTTTTTATTTGCTTTATTTCTGAACCATGTAGAATCTTTTTTAATTGCACATAACAATATTGGTATCTCAACAATATCAAATGAGATTGAAAAAGAACTTGGTGTCTTGTTAAAAATGCTGATTATTTTGTATGCAGATGATACAGTTTTACTATCGGAATCACCCGAAGATTTACAGAATCAGTTGCACAGTTTTTTATTGTATTGTGAAAAATGGAAGTTAGAAGTTAATATAGAAAAAACAAAAATAATGATTTTTTCAAAGGGACGTATACCGCATAAAGTTTTTTATTACAATAACAAAGAAATTGAAATTGTTAAACATTTCAAATATCTAGGAATTATATCTCAACAACAGGCTCATTTATTAAGACAAAACAATATGCTACTGAAAGAGCAACGAAAGCTATGTATGGTATTTTAAAAAGGGTAACCAATTACATCTTTCTCTTTATGACCAATTGTATTTGTTCGACAAAATTGTAGTTCCAATTTTATTGTATGGTTGTGAAGTGTGGGGTTATGGTAATGTTGAAATGATAGAAAGAGTACATTTAAAATTTTGTACAAATGCTTTTTCATTTAAAACCAAGTACTCCAAATTTTAAGATCTATGGTGAATTAGGTAGAGTATGTTTGTAATTATACATATCAAAACAAGAATTATTGCATACTGGTCAAAAATTTTACATGGAAAACAATCAAAATATTGTTGTTTAATGTATAAATTACTTCGTGCAAAATTTGATAATGGACATGAATCTAAATGGTTAAAGAATTTGAAATCAATTTTAGACAATTGTGGATATAGTAATATTTGGAACCAGAATCAATTATTTAATAGAAATTGGCTTATTAAAAGTTTGAAGCAAAAATTACTAGATCAGTTTCAACAAAATTGGAATTCAACCTGTAAAGATTCTTCAAAAGGTGTGACATATAATCTATTTACAAATTTACACTTTGGATGTCAATTTTATGTAGATAGCAGGTTAAATAATTATAAGAAACAAATTTTAGCTAGATTTAGAACAGCAAACCATAAATTACCCATTGAAACAGGAAGATGGGAAGGTATTGAAAGAATTAATAGAATTTGTCTTTTATGCAAAAATGATCTTGGTGATGAATTCCCACTATATCTATGTTGTGAAAAATTAAAAGATGAAAGAAAATTGTACATTCCGAAATATTATTTTACAAGACCAAATATTATCAAATTTAATGAATTGTTTTCTTCAAAAAATGTTGGACTATTGAGTAAACTCTGTTCTTTTATTAAAATTTTAAACGAGAGAGTCAAACCTCCAGGTTAACATCAATGTAGAAACATATGGAAATACTTGATTATAAACACACTTTGTATATATGTTATATGTTATGCTCACGCATGTATGTATATATGTTATATTAATATGTATTGATCTCTGTGTTGTTAAATAACAACCAAAGAGATGTTAATAAACTGGTAAACTGGTAATCAAAACACACTACGCCTCTGGGTAATTAAAACCATGCATTGTTTGGAGAAATGCTCCAAATTACCAGTCCCTGATTTTTCTCCTGACTGTGTTTATAAAACATTAATTAAGCTGGACTAGCTTGTACTGACCATGAAAATTTCATTGTACCAAAGAAAATAGAAGACACACAGGCGTTATATAATTAGCAGATCGAAATGTACATCCTGTCTACTTTTTCAAAAAGTTTGTCAATGCATTTTTTTTTCATAAGGTACTAATCAAAATAGCCTATATGCTTTATTATTAGATATTTTAGGCAGATAGGGGTTAAAGTGCCCAAAAAGTTAAATTGCTTCATGACATCAATAGTTAATCAAAAAGGGGATATTGTACAAGTGTTGTATAACTGACAATTTAAAAGTTTGAATTTTCGATGAATGTAAAGTTGTTGACAGTTTTATATATACAACTACTTGAAATCAAATTGGAATTAATATTTATCATGTTTAGTTTTTGAAGTGGGTGGATACATCTTTATAAAAAAACCAACGTTTTGTATTAATTTCTATGTTTAAAAACCCCCAAAAGTAATGGTAATGGTAATGTATTACTTTAAGAAAATAGAGTAATGGTTATGGTAATTTAATGCCCAAATTGTTGAAGTAATTGTAATGTAATGCATTACTTTACAATGTAATTCGTCCAAGCCTGGTGTGAATCGATATTTTAGGTTGAAATAAAATAAAGAAAATGTTTTTATACACAGAAAGACCAGTGGGGGTACAACATAAACAAACCGGAGTGGCATACCTTTCTCCCTTATAATGTATTGTGGAGTATTGTTTTGTGGAGCGATTATTTTGGGGTTTTGACGATTTTTTTCCATTGTAAAAAATTATGATAAATAAGTGTAATAAAAATAATTTGTGAAAAGATGTCAAGAACGCCCCGGAGTTGAATATGCGGAGGGGGTCCTATCCACAAGTACCTATGGTTACTGACGTTGCAATGAAGTTAATACGTGGTATTTATTTTCACTTCTTCCTCATGTTTCATAAGATCTGTCATGTTCTTTTACATACTTTTGACTGCCATTTTTTTTACAAAACAAAGTATACTTCTTTACATTGATTCAAGTCGTTGTTTTCAATTTTTTTGTAAATTTCAGATGCAGGTGAACTTTGAGTAAGCACCATAGAGAATTAGGACATCATACGTGTGTGGCGTAATGTACTTTGAACAATATTGACGTCTGAGCATTTCTTCATCTAATTTCCTGATAGAAAATGAAGAACACATGGGTTTCCCTCTTTTCTATTGTGACATTCGCTTTAATTAAAGACAAAGAAATCTTTGCATTCAAACATTCGTCTATGTTATCAAACATCTTTCCTGTCACAAAACCAACTGATAAAAAACAGGTAAATTAAAAACGTTAAAGGACGTTAACAATATTATAGCAGGATTAACTAATGATTTTTTTTCGGGCACAATAAAGCCAAAACTCTACCTTCTTCATTATCATTGATAGAAATTAGGTTTCAAAAGAAAATTAAAAATTGTTTTTAAACTCTTTTTATAAAGACACGAGAGGGAGAAGGACTAATAAAAAAGTATTTTAAAATGAAAAAAATAATTTGCAAATAAAAAACAGATTAAACTCATTAGAAGTTTTTGATATCTTATCTTAATCTAAAGACAGATCATACAAACATCCTTTTCATCGAAAATAGTGAAATAACCAAAGAAACGTAAATAAATAAAATAAATAATTGTTACCGCAAAGATTATTTTTATTTCACAATTTGCATATTTATTCAGTGACAGTAAATCACTATTAACAGACGGCCAGGTAAGGAATTTCATCGTACAGAATTCTTTGATATTTATATTTAGAAAAAGATGATGCAGAATTATGAGTAGACAATCTATGTTTATTTTTGATTCCGGTACAGTAATAAAAGGAAATTAAAAGGTACATATATAAAATAAAGCAACAATTTTCTACGCATTTCTCTTGGACATCTGCCGGAATAATAATAGAAATAGTTTCAAAGTAAACTCCTTAATTTGAAAAACACATGGTTACCTTATCTTAGTATATCTTGTGGTTTCTCTCGTAATTAATTGTTGATAATTCCTTTTTTGTCTGCCTATATCTTTTAGTATGAATTATTTACACCTTCTCTTAAGTAATCAAATTTATAATTTTTCTGTCCACAAAATGACGATTCATCGGTTTTGTAACATTTTGCCATTAGTGAGTTTCCTCTTTTTGTGCTTAGTCATCGACATTTAAATCTAGAGATGATTCTCCAAGTAATTGTAATCATAAGTAGTCCTATCCTGTTTCTTGCTACAAGTACAATGTTTGTGAGTGTGAATTGCCATTTCATTGGAAAGTGATTCAACGAAAATATTTTGCATCAGTAAACCCTGACTGTTCTTACTCGGTTTTCACTTGCAAAATTAAGTCTGAACTATTTTCTTCCTCAAGTCTTCCATTAAAAAAATAAATAATCGTAGGGAAAAATGCATATTAAGGTCTACCCATTCATTACACAAAGAATAGTTATTTTAGTTCTAGTAAACACTGAATAACGTATTACTGTAACAACAAAAAATGTTTGCTGTATTTGTATCTCTTTCAGCAATGTCAATACTAGTATTGACATTGCTGAAAAATAAACAGCAAACATTTTTTGTTGTTTTATCTCTTATATATGAGTAATATCTAATTGTCCTCAGCGTTTTTTCTACGAATCACATTTTAATTTTACACAATCTCAATCAAATATAAATCCTTTGTGATAAAATTATGAAAATGAAATCAAATTAATAGCCATTCTCTGTAACCACTTAAACTTCGTTGCCACGCATGGTCACCGATTTTGATGAAACTTCACCCTTGCTTAGTACTTGACACCAGAAACAAATATCAAACAAAATTTCGTTGCTATGTGTCTCGGTTGCTATGGCAACAGCCGGAAAAGTTTGAAAAATCGAGATTTTTCAGCCACTTTAAGTCTTGACTGTGGCTTAATAAAAACTAGAAAAAGCAAACAAAGCATTCTCACAAAAACATGACACCTTGATGTCACTTATACTGTAAAGAAACTGTTTAGAATATATCTCTAAGTAAGTGGTAACCAAGGGTACATTTGGAATACATTTAAAATGCTGAAATGTGCTGAAAAACACTCGTATTCACTAATGGTAGGTGTTACATGCTCAAACTCAATCAACGACTTAAGAAAAACAATGAAAATGTTTACCTTAAGTTTATAAGTATAAGCAATATTATTCTATAAACAACTTTTATGGTTGCCATGGTAACACAGTGTAACCATGCAAAACCAGTAACTAAGTTTGGGTTAATGCTACTGTCTTGAGGAAAAACATGAAAATTCAAGACTGGCAAATATGCATCATTAAGGACCTTGCAACACCAAAACTATAACAAAAATTGGGTATAATTGCTACTTTGTAGTGTTACCATGGAAACAAAGTACCAGTGCTTAAAAGTGAATTATTTTTCGCTGCATTAAGAATTAAATTGCCATTTAATCAAGAAACAAATTAAAGGAGTCAGCTTGAGTAGTACTTGTCTGTTAGAACTGAAGTTGAATATCACATATTGATAAAATTTGATGAATAAAACAACACTGTTGCTATGGTTACCAAGAAGGGAAAATGTCTGATTTTTTTAACTTTATATCAACATTAAACCCTGTTTGCCAGCTTCTTGCATCCACTTAGAGATTGGATGATAGTCAAAATTAAAAGTCAAGTTAGCTGTTAATAAATATCAATCATAAAAGTTTTGGGAATCAACATTTAAGGGTACGTATCCAAGGAAAGAAAATTTTTTTCAGGTTTTTAAGCATATATTTTCTGCTTATTTACATAGCAACGCTCTATGTAAAGAATTTAATCTGAATTTTTTCAAAGGGGAAAACTTGGAGCACACCAACATCTTATGAAATTGGTCATTAGTTATGAGGAAATGTGCTTTTTCTTAAAGATAGGATCAGATTTAAACATACATAGTGTTACTTTGAAGGCTCTCTGTGGTATAAAAACCTTGGCAACCATTGCCAACCAAAATGAAAATCATATTTTGTTCTTTGTATATGTTTCAAGGCTCTTTTTTCTATTATTTGGTCACATTTCATCCTATAATTGCTTTTTATTTTTACGTGTATGACTTTATAAAATTCAATGAATATTTTTTTTACTTTTGAATACTTTGTTACCATAGAACGTATGTAATAGTTGATTTACCGAACATGTTTATCATGCATTTGAGACATCTGACCTTCAACTTTTGGAAACAGTCATTGCCAATTATTTGCTTTCCCGCAAATGTTAACTATGGGGCTCTAAACATGTTAAAAAATGCCATTTTTCGAACTTTAAGACATGTTGCCATGGTAACTATAAAACATAGCAACCAATTTTTGCCTGATTTCAGTTAGGGCATCAATGACTTTTTTTCATAGAGAGTTTGGAGAAATTCTGAGACTATGCGTGCCACAGCTCCTATATAAAATTTCAAATCATTACGAGAATGGCTCTTAAAACTTTCACAAAATGAAGTGTTCGCACTACTTGTACAACATTACATAATTTAAGCTTCCTTGATGATTTTTTTTCCATCCATATAAACATCTTTTACGGTTAAGTTACAGATTATAGTAATATCTGTAGCTTCTGAGTTTATACTCTTAAAACACAGAGAAGTTACGGAATTTTCTTACTATGAATAACAGTAAGAAAATCTTATATGGTTTTCCGTCTGACCATATTAATAGCCGTTTTGCAAATGGTTGTGGGGAAGACTGTTTCTTGTCGGTTTAGTAGTCTTGAGTGTGATTGTTTTTCATACGAGAATGGAATTCGTGTGGATTGTTCACAACGGAATCTTACTGCAATACCAGTTATGAATGACAGCATCACTTGGTTAGACCTCAGTAAAAACAAGATCAGGACTATCGAGTCAAAGAGTATAAAAACTTCAGAAAAGATTATATCTCTCGACCTATCTGATAATAACTTTACGACTGTTGATGGAAATCCGTTCGAACATTTAGCAATACTTCGGTTTTTGAACCTAGAGGGAAATCAGTTAAAATATTCAAATTTCGATAAACTTTTTAAAGGACTGTCGGCGTTAGAAGTACTGAATATAAAAGGAAATAATGGCAATCCATATAACAAAGACTTTCCTGGAGATGTTTTTGCAAATCTATGTTTTCTGTCAATGATAAAAATGAATGGGATAGCAAGTACAAAGTTTGGAAACAGTTTTTTGCGTTTAAAGTATCTTAAAGTTTTAGATATGTCGGGGTTTGAAAGCAATTGTTTTCTCCATCATATTGATTCAAAAATGTTCTCCAAATTTCAATTCCTTGAGGTTTTGGATGTTTCCTACTGCAACGTAAAAGATGTTGATAAAGGATCATTTAGCAATATGCCAAAATTACAGTATCTTAATATTTCATATAATCGTGAGCTAGGTTTTGCATCTATGCCAAATGTGACTTATAATTTGAACAAAACTAGGATAAAATCTTTGAATATTATGGAATTAATTGTGTAGCCGGGGTTGGAAAAGAACTGAAATGTCATCATCTCCTTTCTCTTAAAGGAACCAACCTTACAGAATTATATGCAGCCAGTAACCGATTAGAAATCATAGAACCAGGAGTCCTACCCAATCTTCCAAAAACTCTAGAGATATTCTCGTTGGCCGAAAACAAATTAACGTCTGGGCTCTATATACTATATTTTGATTCGCTGGAAAACTTGCGAGTATACAACTCTAGCTTTCAGAAGCATCCACCAAGGGCGTCCTTTGATGGTATTGTGGAATGATTGTAAAGAAGAGAGAATCTTTAATGATGTTGTTTCCCATTGCCAAGAAGTTGCAAATCACCAAACTCCTAAAGACATCTAACTGGACGTTGGAAAAACTTTACTGTTATTTTCCAAAAAATCTGGAAGAAATATATGCGTACTCTAGTAGACTTTATTTTAAGATTAATAAAAAGTTTATCTCTGCACCGAGTCTCGAATTGTAAACTTACAAATAACATTTTCGTGTACTATTTGGAAGGTCCTGTTCACATTTTCAACATCAAATAACCAAAATAACATTGGATATTTCCAACAATTTTATGCTCCACATTTCCCCATACATAATTAATGATGGTGCACAACTTCAAACTTTAAATATATCCCACAATGACATTGGCAAAGATCTGGAGAGAGATGTATGGGCAAAACGTTTGAAACTTTTTTATCCCTGGAGAACTTAGACATGTCATTCTGCAGAATTTCCAAACTTCCAAACTGGTGCTGAAGAATTCTTCGAGGCTTAAAATATTTAATGTTAGTAACAACCAAATATCAAGATGGAATTTAAAAATTGATCATATGACAAAAATATCTTTGATGGACCTCTCAATAATCGGATAAGATCAATTGATGAAAAAACGCGCGTACATTTGGAGAATGCCTTTCAAAGATCAAATTTAATCGTAGATCTTTCCGGCAATTTTTAGGCTGTTCCTGTGATAATGAACAATTTCTTAATTGGTTGGGGATAAACAAAGCTAATTTCTGTAAATATTCAGCAATATCAGTGCTCATCAGAAAAACTATTAATTTTCATTTGAAAATCTGGACAGTCCTATTTCTATTAGAGAAGAACTGTAGATCATTTTTGACTTTGTATATAGCAGGCTCTGTTTCACTTGCTGTATGCATAAGCTTGTTAACAGGAATTTTGTTGTTAAAAACAGGTGGAAGATTCGCTATATTGTTTACAAAACTAAACTGAAATTCCGATCCAGAGACAAATTAAATGTTTAAAATTCTACTGATTTAAACTATGAATATGATGTTTTTCTATCTTATGCTGGAATGGAAAGAACATTTGTACTGAAGGAAGTCATACCTCGGCTTGAAACCAATGCTGGATTACGCTTCTTGTAAGAGACAGGGATTATCTCCCAGGGTTTTCAAAAGTGGGACTCTATTATGACTGGAATTCATGAAAGTAAAAAGGTTCTTTGTATTGTTTCCAAAAGATATTTAAAATCAAAATGGCGTGACTATGAGCTAAACATGGCAAAAGTGGAGGAAATCAAGGATCGTGAAACACAGATTTTGTTATTTTGATTTTGTTACCGGAAGTGTACAACAGTGGATATCCCAGTAAAGTGATGAGTCTTGTGAAGAAGGACTGTTTTATTGAATATCCCGAAGAATCCTGTGCTTTTGATGACTTTTGGGAGAAACTGATCAAAATGTTAAAGAATGATTAATTTAAAAAAAAAAACTTGTGTATGGAATATATTATTTCAAAACACATTTTATTGCCATCACAACAAAAGATCCCTATGGCAATTTTTGTAGAACAGAGTGATAACGTCATAACATAATTTACGTTTTTACAAGTCCAGCTTTTATATTGGTTCTTGAACATTGTAATTTTATTTCATTTATTTATACTTAATTCTGACTTTTCAAGTTGACTCTTCTAGTCCACTGTTAATTTAAATGTAGACCTATTTAGAATTTGAGACCCCGTTTCATTGCTACATCTAGCTATTTCCCTATATATACGTCTCTAATTGATTTATTTCCAACATGTAATGTTAATCGAAGCATAGACATTTTAGTGTTTTTTTTAAATATCGAATGCGATGAATAAATGTAATTTTGATATACTAATACGAGACAACGTGAAAGTTAGGTGTAAGACACGAGGGTTTTATCAAAATGTTGGAAAGGAAATCGTTTTTCTGTATGAGATCCGCTCCAGCATCTAACATTTACATCAATCACGTAAACATTGAAACATCGGTGCATCTTCCATAATGTTTTGTTCCGAAATGCTTTAATGCTAAAAAATGAATCTTGAAACATCTCTTCCAATAGAGAAGAAAAAGAATTCTTAAAAGTTTCCCAAATCTGGCAAAATAATGAACAAATGACAGAGGTGAAATTATTTTCAGAACTATAAATAAAAATAGGACAGGTACCTCTAACAATCGAAAAACTAAAGGGGTACCAGAGAGGGACATGAGGTCTTCCGTCCGATTCTGGAAAAAAAACACGTAAAGTCGAGCTGAGAAGTGATTAAAAATGTTGGTCACAAATTGAATCCAGGTCGCCAGCGTGAAAATCCAATCCGCTTTTTCCCCTTTTATCCCCAAAGCGCTAACCATTACCCTATTGGAAGTACTGCTCTAAATGTACTTGTGTATACTTTTGCTACAGTACACCTGTCTAAGAATTATAAAAGACAGGCCATTATTCATAATTTCGCGCCAAACGCCACGTTAAATCTTCGTAAATCTATTAAATAGGTGTGATAGCGCGCCTACATTTCTTTAGAAAATATATTTAACACATTGTACACATTCTATAGAAAAGTAACACAAAAGCAGTGAAATGACTATAATTTTAATTTTTTTTTATTTCCCGTCTCAGAAGTGTATGTGATTAGTTATACTTTCATAAAAAGGTTGAAATTTTCGCCGAAAAACATGCCTCGCTCTACGACAGTCAAGGAATCAGATACCATTTATGTTCAATATTGCAGATCTTTGAGAAAAGAATGTTAATATAAACTCCATTATTTTATTAAAAAATGGTTTTCGTCTTTTCTACGTTAATATCACACAAGTGTGCATTGGAAAAACAGTGGTTATACGTTTTATACTTACTATATACATGCATCGATATTGTTTCTTGAAAAACTATAACACTATGATTGTACAAAACAAATGATAATATTCTCTCACACATTTAGTCTTTTCTTTTTCTACTTTGAGAACCAATTAAACTAAAGCAGTTTTTCTACATGATTATTAACGCGCAAACCATTAAGTTTGCTCTATATACTTGTGTATATGGTACACGTTATTACAACGTACTATTGATAATTTCGCGCCAAAGTCCATAAATATTCTATTAAATAGGCATAAAATAAATAAATAAAACGTTCATTATCGCCTTTATTTTATTTCGACGTTAAGAAGGTATATTTAACACATTGTACACATTACATATCGTATCTAGCCCAGTTAAACTAAAGCAGTAAAACGGAAATTAAGTTTTAAGATTGACACGTAATAACAACGTACTATTACGTGAAAGTCCAAGTAGTTTTTTGCATTTCATGTATCCTTATGTCAGAATGGTTTAATCAAACGCTCAGCTGCCTCCATAAACCCCTACTCGCGAAATGGCGGAGTTGACAGAGGCAGACGCCATCTTGGACCCGCTTCAGATTTTCAAATATTAATATCTAGAGTTCAGATTAACCAATATTCAAACAACTTATATAGTAAGGATCAATAGAAGGGTCTGTATTAATATTCCAAAAATAAATAAAAAATATTGAAAAACAAAAAAGTTAGAAAATACGATTTTTTCAATTCGCTTCTCCTAACGACAGGAAGTACTGACGACGAAGGAAAGGTCGCGTCCTGGATAGTATATATCACAATTATAATCCCTGAAAGTTTCACATTTATATCTTCTACCGTTCTTGAGATTAACCGTAGACAAAATGTCATTTAAAATTCAGAAAATGTCCCGTAACTTGGCACCAGATGGGAATTTTCAAAAAATCTCTCGGAAAAAATAACTTCAGATAATAACACATTAATTCTGTAAATTTCATGAAAATCCACCAAGTAGTCTTTGAGAAATCGCGTGCACAAAATTCAGTGTACGGAAAAATAATAATAATAATAATAATAATAATAATAACTAGATACGATCTCGTTGCGAGCAACGAGAGGTCTTCCGTCCGATTCAGATAAAAAAAACTTGTAAAATCGAACAAAAAAGTGATTCAAACTTTTGATCACAAGAAGGAGTGAATCCAGGTCGCCAACGTGAATGCACCTTTTGTTTCTCTTTCTCCCCAACGCGCGAACCATTTAGCTATTGGGAATACTGCTTTAAATATACTTGCTTTTGCAACAGTACATTTGTCTAAGAATTAAAAGGCGGACACTATTCATAATTTCGCTTAAACGCACTTTTTCTTTTCTTTGTATTCATCTATTAAAGAGGTGCAATAGCTTCAATGAAATTAATTAAATAAAACATTCTTATCACCTTTATTTTATTTCGGCGTTAGGAAAGTATATTTAACGCATTGTACACATTACATATCGTATCTAGCCCAGTAACACTAAAGCAGTGAAACGTAAATTAAGTTTTTTAAGATTGACACTGAATTGCAACGTACTACTACGTGAGAGTCCAAGTAGCTTTTTGCATTTCATGTATCCTTATGTCAGAATGGTTTAATCAAACGCTCAGCTGCCTCCATAAGCCCCTACTCGCGAAATGTCGGAGTTGACAGAGACAGCCGCCATCTTGGGCCCGCTTCAGATTTTCAAATATTAATATCTAGAGTTCAGATTAACCAATATTAAAACAACTTATATAGTAAGCATCAATAGAAGTGTCTCTATTAATATTCCAAAAATAAATGAAAAATATTGAAAAACAAAGAAAGTTGAAAATTTGGACTTTTTGAATTGGCTTCCGGTAGCGACAGGAAGTACTGACGACGAACGAAAAGTTGCGTCCTGGAAAGTATTGATCATCATCTATAAACTCTGAAAGTTTCACATTGATATCTTTTACCGTTTTTTGAGTTTAATCGTGGACAAAAAGTCATTTTAAAATCAGGAAAATGGTCCAAAACTTGGCACCAGAGAGGAATTTCCAAAAACTGTCTTGGAACTTTCAAGAGTAACTTACAACACATCTTTCCTGAAAATTTCATGTAATTCTATCCAGTAGTTGTCGAGAAATCGTGTCAGAAAAATAATAATAATAATAATAATAAGAAACAGAGCAATAACTATAAGGTCCTACAAGGAAAGAAAAATAGCTATTTTTAAATAAATCCATCACGTGACGCCGTCGCTACTTTTAGAGTGTATTCGATTAAGACAACCCGTGTCGCACTAGTGTTAAATATGCGCATGCTCACTGATTGAACTCTACTGATCTAAATAAAACATCTCGTGTTGTTTAGTGTTTGTATAAATATGGCGGGGAAAACAGTATATTCCCTGTATATCTGGTCTGAAAAGGACAAACAACTGATTAACAAACAGTATCCAATTATCAAATAAAGAATAGCAGATAATTTAATACAATTCGTCAAAGCTGAATTTAATTGTTCAACAAAATGTATTTTTTACAGATACATGTATTTTATAGATTATTTATCCTTGCAATATTATTTAACAAGTCAATACCTCATCTTATTAAAATAAAAAAAAGTAGAAGAAGAATGTCTTCACATTCATACATGTCAATAATATTAAATATAATAGTGATGTACCATCATTTTTGAAAGGGGGGGGGGGCAAGTCAGAGAAAAAAAAACGAAACTCGTATTTAGTTGGAGGAGGGGAATGTAGGTCCCACTTCCTTCAGTACCAAATTTTATTTATACAAGACGACTTTACCCTTGCTTGGCTTTACTGTAACAGAAAGGGGAGGAAGCTATCAGTGGTCTTTCAATGAAGATGATTTAAAAGTAAAGAGATGTTTGGAAAAAAGTGTGGGGAGCGCTTCCACGAGCTGCTACGTGCCTGTACCCCCCCCCCCCGTAACATTTTGGCACGGGGTATAATAATTGGTCAGAAAAGTACCATAGCTGGCATTTTTTCATTAATAAAGTGTTAGTCATAGGATGTGAGAGACATATACTTTTACGAAAAAATGTGACGCCAGTTGGAAAGAAAACTTGAGCTAATGTGTTTTTCATGGTCTTATATGACTGTGGATTTTAATTTTGAGTCTGTAAAAATAATGTTCAATATTTCAACTAAAAATTTTTTTTTTGGAAAAAATACGCATGAAATTGTTCAAAAATTATTACGGTTGTAATTAAAGGCTGAAAAGGTAATTTCTATAGATTTTGTTGATAAACATAGATTCACGTCGGTAAACTATAATTTACGATCGTTAATTATAGTTAAGAGTTGTAAGCTATAGTTTACAATCTTGAAACTGTATTTATCAGATAATGTATGTTTTGCAATCGCAAATGATTGTGTTAAGTATAGTTTACGGTTGTGAAACATCGATTATCGCGTTAACTATAGTTTACAGATGTAAAATATAGATTAACGTCGTTAACTAAACGTCGTAAACCTTGTTTATCGACTGTGAAACTATGATTTTTTCCTTTTTGTGAATTTGGCGTGCCATATCTATATTTATATAATAGTGTTGTGTTTTGCGTGCACTATGCCTAAATAGTAGTCAGGGTTTGACACATGGTGCACGAGTCAGAGGCGAGTGCACTATGCGTCAAACCCTGACTACTATTTAGGCATAGAGCACGCAAAACACAACACTATTGTTATTATTATGCTGACTGTTGTTACTGCATAAAAACGGCAATATTTTCTTCATTCTCAATGTTTCATCACCTGTAACATTCATCTACTCTATTATGACGTCACCTAATGCAACATGTACGTCATAATCTTTTTCTTTAATTTTCAACGTTCCATGCTTTAGGTATGATCCACAGATAGTTTTAGAGAATATTATTTGAGTGAAGGAAGGGGGGTTGCAAGAAACTATTTTAGAAGAATTATTTTGTTTATTTTTAATTTTAATTATAAAATATTTGAAACTAAGTATATATATATTATAGTACAATACTATTGATAACGGCGTCTGTGGCGTAATCGGTAGCGTCACTCAAATCGTGGGTCGTGAGTTCGCTCCCCGGTAAGGGCGTTGTCGAATTTTCCTCAAAAATGGAAGCCGTGCACTATTTCGGCATAGTATGCTTACGCTATATAAATCCTTTTATTACATACTTAGTAATAAATACAGGTTTT
Organism: Saccostrea cuccullata; assembly: GCF_032062105.1. NCBI lineage: Eukaryota > Metazoa > Mollusca > Bivalvia > Ostreida > Ostreidae > Saccostrea > Saccostrea cuccullata. The sequence goes on along the minus strand of NW_026927656.1, from coordinate 5,447 downwards.
TTGCATATGTGATATGGCTGACGTCACCATAACCTGTATCAGCCCCGCAAATCCATATCAGCCCTGCAGGGCTGATACGGCTATTGTGACGTCAATATCACACCCTTAGTAAATTAAACCACAATAACAGTACTTGTGATCATACACAATTTTTGGTGGGTTCATATTCTCTTAATTTTAACTTTTTGAAAATAAGGTTAATCTTATTTTACAAATACATGTAATACTATAGAATATTTTTAAATTACGGATCAAGTGCATTGAAATAGAAGTAGAGACAAACCCAAATGTATGAGACATTAGACTATGTACATGTATGTAAGAAGTCCATGATGATTATTTACTTCTCACTTAATGCGTGCTGTATTTTATTACTAAGTATGTAATAAATATAATAATACACACCCTTTTCCACATCACATCCTATATCAACCCTCGGGCCTTTGGCCCTCTGGCTGATATTGGTGTCTCGGGCTGATACAGGATGTGATATGGAAAAGGGTATTATTATTCTCTATAGAACACTATGCGAGAATAGTAGGGTATGGGTTATATAGAGACAAACTGACAGGAAGCATAATAAATACTTATAACATTTATTGTAAACAAAGAACTGGTTGGTTCGGGGGACCCGACATCCATATTTATAAGATTACTTTTAAATAAAAAGGATATATATTGTGTGATTTGATATTGGCTTTATCCAACGAGTTGAAAGGGTGTATATATTCGCGCGGCTTGCCGAGCGAATATACACCATTTCAACGAGTTGGATAAAGCCAATATCAAATCACACAATTATAGATGTTCTATTTATCTCATACGACTTTCGTTTTAACAAAATTTTGAACTTCCCCTGCGAAACTACATGAATGACTGCCAAAATCAAATTATGACGTATAACTTGATGACGAATTGATGTTTACATGCGTCGAGAGAAATAATAGTTCAAAATTTAGAATATTTGTATTGTGTCTTTGAAAACATCATGTGAAAATTGCTGGAGCTTTACATCAAACGAACTTCTGACTGAAAGTTGTTAGGACTAGGGGGATCGTGAAAATCAACTCTTTTTACATGGCATACAAATCGTGCCAGGCAAGGCTAGGGGCCTAGACTTTGTCTATGTAACAGGAGGTATGGCAATGACACACAAACTCCTGTCAGGTTCTTTGAAAAATTTTTATTCACAGTGGAGTGACTTATGGAATATACATAGATACCCCTTTAAATATCATAAAACAACAATAAATACAATGTAAATATCACACACATCGTGTTCATTCATTACTTTACATGAAGATAATACCTAGATTATCATCCTCTATAATTTACACATTATCATCAAAGGGAGATAACTCTTGAATATATAAATCTTTACATTTTTAAAATAATCATAAAAAGTATCAAAGATTAAAAACATATAAATCTCCCATTCTATGGGAATAGGCTTTCCCAAAATTAATTGTATGGATTACAAATGTCTATATGAATGGTGATCTGTAATTTAATACAATATTTAAAAATATTATCTATTAAAAATATACCAGTTGCTCACTTTGAACAATATAATCAAAAATATCTTTGATCATCATAAAAACACATAATCTGATCAACATCAAATTACTTGTAGAAAATACTTCATATTGATCTCATAATCAATAATAAATATACATCATAAAATAACTTTCTCTCAAATTCATTCAATTTAGTAATGAGTGCAAATGGAAATAGCTTTTGTTTTTAGGATAACATTTAAAATAAGAAAATATTAGTAACTTACCACAGAAGGAAAATCTTCAGTCCAAGTTATGTATATAGGTCTAAATAAAGGTCTGGTCTGATCAACCCATAGAACAAAAATATCATACAAAGCGGGAAAAAAAATCCAACCAAAAAAACCAAAGAATCCGACCTTTCAAAACAATGACCAATAAAAAACCCCAAAAAAACAATGTCCGCTTCCAAAAAATTTATAATGCCCTGGGGGATATATACAAATATGTGCAGGTAATACAGGTAAGGGAGAACTAAGGAGTATCAAGTTTTTAATAAGTTAAATAAAAGTTAAAATAAATATTCTGGATTCGGGTTCACAAACTTAGTTAAATAATTCCAAGTTAGGCCTAACTAACCGTTAAATTTTTAACGATGAGTTACGTAACTACATTAAAAATTTGTTGTTAAATCTATTAAAAATAAATTAGCTAACTAACATTTAATTGGCGTTTTTTAGTTAACTCTCTGTTAAATCGTTCTGCACCGCCTCCCCCTCATACGTCGAGAAAAAAAATGCTCACTGCTAGTGAAAAAGAGAGGAGCAGTAATGGTCTTGGAAATTTGTTTTAAAATTTGTTGAAAAAACGAAGAAAATTTAAGGCCAAGCAAAGCAATTTGATAACCAATGCCAAGAAGAACAGCAAATGGGCGGAGGTGAGGGAGCTGATCAATGCGGTGGGGGTCCACCTAGGTCGATAGAGCAGGGAAGTTTAAATGGGGGAATCTTCAACAGGGGGCAAAGAAGACCTTCACGGAGGCCCGTAAGCATGCGAGAAAAACAGGCGGTGGACCCCCCCCCAAAACCCCCAGGCCGCCGGGGAAAAAGATTATTAAATTTAAAAAGAAGGCCCAAATTTTTGGGATTGCGGGGGGGTTTTGAGTCCTCCATGCCAGGCACAACAGGTATAACGATGTTTTTTATTTAGAAAGGACATAAATGTGTAAAAAGTTATTATTATATCTCTAAATATTTTTTAAAGTTTTTTAAAACTGAAATATCTGTAGTGCATAGACTTCAAATGTTAACATACTATGCTTGTTTAATTCCCCATTTAAATGATGACGTCATATTTCAGATAGTTTAGGCCTACAAGTTAGAACTTACTTAACTCAAAACCCTAATTGATGTTAAATGAAACAGACTGATTTATTAAAAAAGATAAACCTTACGTACATTTCTTACCCTTATAAACCCTGAATTCAAAATTTTTTAGCAAATCACTTACTTCGTGAAGCTGTGCTCAGTGGATGCTCCAACTAGGCCTATGCTATCCTTTAAAAGTGCTAAATCATGGAACATGCGAAAAACCCATAGATAAAATATATCAGTAATGTATTAATTGTAAACACAAAACAGTATAATCCTTGTGTAAACCTTTTTTGGAATGTGGGTTTCCCAACAACGTGGAAATATTGACAATGCAGAAATCATGACGTCATAAGTGGGGCACTAAATAGGGTGCTGGATACTACACACACTTTGGGGAGTTGGTAATTCAAGGGGGGGGTCTTTCTTACCCTTAACAGAAAACATGATTTAATACAATATTTATATTACAAGTAGTATCCATCAAGCATTCTTTAAGCCCCCCCCCCCCCCAAAAAAAATATTAATTATAAGGGTAAAGTGGGGGGGGGGGTCAATAATAAAAAACTAAATTTTAAAATAAAAATTTCAGCAAAAAATGTCCCATCTTCTGTTTTATAAGATATACCCGTCTTCGAAGTCCTTCTCGACTACCTCGTGTAACTCATCCGAGTCGACAAAACAGGATTCAAGCGAGGAGCAAGCAGTGACGCAGCAAAACAGACGGCATGTGGATCAAGAAGTGAATCAGCAAGTGAACCAGCGAGTGAACCAGCAAGTGAACCAGCGAGTGAACCAGCAAGGTACCATTTTCAAATTTTGTTGTAAATCCCGGGTAAAACCTATCACAATCAGTAACCCCCCAAACCCCCCCCACCCAACAAAAAACAGAATTTAAATTGGGGTAGGGGTAAGGGTAGAGGATATGCAATAAAGATTTAATAAAATTTCATTTTTTTAATTTTAAAATGAACGAATATTTAAATGATACACAACAAGATTAAAAGAAAAAAAGTTACAAGAAGGGGATGGGTGAGGTCTACTTACAATTTACTTTTCTACGTTTTTTTAGCTTAAAAAATAAATGTCATGCAAAAATTTTAATTTATAAACATTTCCATTGTCTTTGTCGAGAAAAAAATACAAATTCTTAATAATTTATTATTACAAAATCATAATGTAGCTGCATGGTTCTTCGGTAGGCGCGGTAAAAAAAAAAAACATGCGGGGCAGGTAGAGCAGCTAGAAGCGGGGCTTGTAGCACGTGGATTGGAGTATTCAAGAGCATAAATATGTGAATTTAAGGAATATTGTCAGATTTTTTTTTTTTTTTCATGACGATGATCAATCGATTGGTTTGCGGGATAATTTTATGCATAAAAACCATAGTTATTTCTTAATTTACGTTTGGCTAATTTATAAATTGATTCAAAACGTCCTTCACCCATGACCATGCATACATGTATATTATAGAAACATAGAGAAGGCGATTAGATACTTCAGAATAATTGAAATGACTTTGCTGATGGCTTTTCATGATAAAATATTGCAGTAATAATAAGATAGATTTTATAGTTTCGTTACTTTTTTCCAATTTATAGCGAAGACGATATTTCTCCGGCCGCACCTGCACCGGCAAAAAGAAGGAAAATCTCCCTTGAGCAACTTCAGAAGATGCAGTATGAGGTAAGAAGGGGCTGAATAATCAAGTGCATGTTGATTAAATATTTTTTTGAATAATATAATAAGTATATATGAGTGAAAAAAATAGAAACGACAAATAACAAAAGTCTGTTTTATTCTCAAGGTCTTGTGCTGTCGAAAAAAAACTTTGAACTACAGAACATGAAACTCGTCAAAGACCTGGAACGGACAGACCTCGAGAAGCAGAACATCGAGCTACAAAACACCAAGCTGGCGCTACAGATCGAATGCCTGAACAGACTGTCTCTCAGAATGAAAGTGCCTTTCCCAGCTCTACAAGCTATCACTGATGAATGAAAATAGCAGTTGTATTATACAGTGTTTAAATATAATATATTTTTCATCTATAGCTACATATATAAAAGTTTTAACTCCAAAAATGATTTCTGTTGATTTAATTTAGAAATAGGTTCTGGTGATGAAGTTTCTAATTGCCCTTCCATCTTCGGGTTCACGATAAACCAGCTGAACTGCAGGGTTGTCATCTTGTTCATCATGTCCTCCATCTCTTCCTTTAGAGACAATGCAATATTATGCAGAATTGCACATGCGCCAATTACTCTGCAGACTTTCGCCGGCTTCATCTTCATTTCACTATGCAGTACATGGAACCTTCTTTTCCACCATCCAAATACTCGCTCAATGGTGTTACGTGTGCGAAATGGGCTGCATTAAAGGCTTCCTCAGAAGGATTCGCTGGGTGAAAGGGACGGGGTGATAAGAAACCTAGAACAGGCATAGCCGCTATCACCAAGGAGATAGCCGTCCTCAACACCACGATGGTTTGCTTCCAAGAATAAGCTGACCTCAGATGTCCGGAAAATGTGGCTGTCATGGGTACTTCCGGGCCACCGTGCGTCAATGTTTATGAATTTCC
>NW_026927655.1:0-31889 GCF_032062105.1 Saccostrea cuccullata | reverse complement strand
ACAGTGTCTGAACATCAAGGGGTTTCTTGTATGTCATCCTGCTTTCGATTATACCAAGTTTGGAAAACTAACAAAGAACAGATTTTTTTCAAAGGAAAATTGTCTGTATCTATAATTTTTTACCTAACAAAAATATTCTTGAAAAATTATGTTATGTAAATGGTAAATATTCTAAATAAATTAAATTTCAACATTTCTGTTTTTCTGTTACATGTCACTGATATGTAAATCTACTTACATCATTAACTTTGATGTAGCATGTAGAATTGGTATTTTCAACAAAGTATTTTCCAAAGAACGTGATAGAGCTACAGACTTCCGTAGACTTGTCACACAATTCACCGACCAAAACCTCCGTTATTTTTGGAGGTACCGTCTTATCAAAAGAACAATCACTTCCACCGAACCCGTTATCACAGAAACAGCTTCCTGTTAAAAGGATTTCACTTTATTTTATTCTCATTTATATAATTTATTAAACATCGTAGTAAGAGTTACATGGCCTTGAAACATCACACTGAAAAAAAAAAAACGTGTCCATACTCGATAGCCTTTTTCAAGAATTTAAGGATTATGACATTTAAACTATATGATTGCACCCATGTGAAAAGGGTCCTTATGGCAATTTTTATGCATTTTGAGTTTTTCACGGATTCTGATAGAGTAAGGTTAGAAGTTGTCAAATATGAATTTTTATGGTCCTACGTCAGCTCTAAGTAGGTTTTTTCTTCATTTTTATCAAATATACTTTAACAGGCTAATAATGACGTCATGTTTTTCAACAACGTCATACGTTTTCAGAGTGAACGTTAAATGATTTTCTTCTGTAATTTTACTACGGTGATTAATAGTTGTACGATATTTAATATTTTTCCATGCACATTATTTTTATCTCATTGTCTCTTTTAATTATTAATAATCATTCAATAGTTATATATATATTATGGATTCATCAGTGGTGTATAGTATTATGAGTGAGTGTTTGTTTTACATTTCACTTTTCTATGACACCAGGGGGAGACCTGATCAGCGGGCAACATCCATTCATTTTTTTTTAAATAATTATTTTCTCAAACAAAATATTAACTGGTAATCCATGCAAGAGTAATTTGATAGGCCTGTAGACTTCATTTCAAAATTATTTTAATTTAAACATTGCTCTCGATAAGTCAAGATTTCAGCAGAAACGATATATCTTTAGTTACCATATATGTGAAAATTAATCTTTTAAAAATTATATCTGGAACAACATTACGCTACCTAAATGCTACTGCGAAACTGCGAAGTGAAAATTTATTTGATTGTTCTTTCTTTCTAAATTTTATATAAAGAGAGAAAAATTGTGAAGTATGGTACATGTAACATGTACATTTGTCATTACGATACACAATAGACAATAAATAAAAAGGAAATTCGGTTGATTCACTGCATCTATAAGGTTGCATTGGGTCAATAATGACACTGCTTTTTTGAAAATATAAAGGATACACGAAATATTTTTCAGTCTAGTAGTAAAAATATTTTAATATTAACCAATCAAAAGGTGGAAATTTTACAAACAAATGAATGAGTTATAATCCGCTATCATTGACACAATAGATAAACCCAGGATTAACATTTGTAGGATTATGTGTATATTGGTGAAGGGGGTGGGGGCGGTTAAAAATCTAAATGGCAGAAACTTACAATTCTTGTGAACACGAGTTAAAATAAATAAAAAATATTTTTTTTTTACTTCAAAAGTTTTAGGTGCACCCAGTACCATTAACCCTACAACTTGCAGATTCACTTTTTTATTTAGATTTGAAATAATGCTGCCTATTATTCTTCATTTTATATATTATTTGTACCTTTAATTCTGAGCATTGCGATTTTTAAAATCGCACAGCGATCATAAACACTATGAGCCTGGAACTGAATTGCTATGAATTCAGTATTGTTAATCATGTACTAGTATATAATGATACCCTAGAATTAAAAAATCTGGTTTTATTTTATGAAATGGATGGTTTTAGAAGCACACCCATAGAATTAAATTAAAGATGCCATTTACGGTTTATATGTATAGCTTTTGTTAGGGTAGGAGTGGGTTAAAGATTAATGACATGTAATTGTTTATGCCTAAATATACAGTCAGTTGAATATGACTGTTTTGTATAATATATTTAAGGAATCACTGTCTAGTTTTGAGAGTATGCCAGGGCATCAACAATAGTGGGAAACATGGGATAATTTGCATAACGGGCGAAGCCCGTTATGCTAAAATTATCCCATGTTTCCCACTATTGTTGATGTCCCTGGCATACTCTCAAAACTAGACAGTGATTCCTTATATTTCCATTTCATTGTGAAATAAAATTGTAGACTTAGACATTAAGAATGTAGACTAATCGATTTAAATTACACGAGGACTTCCATGCCAATTTCAATAGTCCTCGCACACTGACGTCAAACACAAAGGCAGCCGCACGAGATTTACATGCATATTTGGCCTCCTTAGCGTCAGACACAGAGACAGATGCGCACGAGGTTTGCATGCGTATTAGGTCTCCTTAGCTGCTGACCTATCGACCTGCCTAATTTACATTCCGGCAGAATTATCAGAAAATCAACTCCGCTTACTTTCAAAGGGTTATTATAGAGAAAAAATTTAGAAATGGAAATATTTCCTGACAATTGTCTGTGAACTGGCTGAGCTTTGAAATGTCAGGTTTTTGTAGGGATGTTAACATCTTAGAAAATCATCATATTATTAATGACCCCCACTTTTAGTGATGTACGGAAAACGTAGTATAAAAATTGATACTGAAAGTAGTTGACATTAAAAAAAAAGTTGGCCTCTACCCCCCTCTACTATTAGTGATGTACGGAAAACGTAGTATAAAAAATTAGTACTGAAAGTAGTTAACGTTAAAAAAGGTGGGCTCTACCCCCACCCCCACAAAGTAGGATTTTCGACTTTGTGCAACATTAACTTTTTTTTGGCTTGTCAACTTTTTCAGGGAAGTAAAAAAAATTCTCTGGCTGCCCCCCCCCCCCCCTTTCAAAAACGATGCGACGTGCCTGGTGCCAGAAGCTTGGATATGCTAAGCCTTGTAAAGCCTACATGTTACAGAAATATATAAGGACACCCCCACCCCCATCCCCTGCACTGCGGCCAAAATAAAACGAAATGCAAGCGTATTATTGCGGTTTTCTGTTAGCATTTACATGTAGAAATAAAACCCGACCCTGAACTTATGAGGATTTTTTTTATCAACCAAAACAAATAAAATCATATTTGAGCATATTTAATAATATTTATCCATAATTTGATGGAAGGTTAAACAATGTATTATTTCACACTGATCACTGCAATGAGATTATAAGTTCAGTGATGATTGAGTTTTTAGCATCATAATTGATCTCTTAAGAGACATTCAATGCTGATCGAGCTTTTATGAAAGACAAAAGTCGTCATGGCTTAAGGAATTAATTTGAAGATAATGCTTAAAACATTTGAACTCCGTGTGAAAAAAACAACAACACGTAAGTACCAAAGAGTTACATGTATATTAAATTTGGAGATCTTGAAAATAAATAGCTATACATGTATATATAGTTTAAACAAAAATGATATTTTCTTTCATTTATTATTTCATTTGTTTTGAAAACTCATCTTTTTCAATAGAGTTTCACATTTCTCAATATTAGATAAATAGATTCAATATAAATATTTTCATCTACCCTCCATCCTCTCTCTCTCTCTCTCTCTCTCTCTCTCTCTCTCTCTCTCTCTCAGATTTACTTGACCAGCTCTATTTAAGTTAGAACATAAAGAACATTATTTTCATTTGGATGTTTTTGCTTGTTTTAATTTCTCTTAGTTGAAGTGTCTTTGTGCAACACGAATATAAGTTGTGCAACACGAATATAAGACAAAACAACATTTTAAAATTTTAATTTATTTAATCATGATTATAAGGTAGACGCTTTACATTTTTATTATTTTTAAAAAAAAAATCAAATTCGTCATGAAATTATTTCATGCAAAAAAAAAGCTATAGATAAGAGATCTGAAAAAAAAATTAAAGTCTGTTTAATTTTGCAGTTTTCCTTTTTTTTTCTTTGTTTTTCCTTTTTCTACATTAACCTTATTCCCAAAGTACAACAATATTTTTTTTATTTAAAAAATCATAATTATGCTGACGATTAAAAGTGTTTTTATTTGGTCATAAAATATCTCTTTCATAATCTGGAAGCAAATTCATGCGAACATGCAGCTGAAATGTGAAAAAGTACGCAATAGCTAAAATGAATGTCCCTGTCTGGTACCCCTGTTACTGTGTTACATCGATTGTTTACATCAGAGTTATCTCTCCTATTTTTATTTATAGAAAATACAAATAATCTTGACAATCGTTCTTACAAATTCTTGCCAGATTTGTAGAAAACTTGGAAGATGTATGACATTGTTTAGTTTCAACAATTGTACAAACAGTTTAACAACAGTTAAAGCAGTATGCACTGATGAATCAATGTTTACGTGTGATCGACGCGATCGCGATGTATATTTGAGAATGGTGGAGCGGATCTAAAAGAAGAAGGAAGACAATATTTTCCTTTGCAATTTTTTTTACGATATACCCTGTCTAAGATGTATTCTAAAAATGGTATAAATATGTAAATAAAATTTATCTAGAGTATAAAGGTTCATTATCCTTTCAGAAAACACCTTGTCTACAGCTTCTATACATTTACGCATGTAGGAAAACTATTGGTATTATACATGTTATAGAGACGTACATTTAATAATGTTTGGTAAGAAACCAGTTCTAAATGTTTTTATTAATATCTTTTAAAAATCAATGGATTAGTGATTCAGATATTGATTAAATTGATTTATAAATGAAAATAAATTCCACATGTTGGAAACAGCGATAAAAACTCTGGATGCGTCGTTTGTCAAAACACGTGGTTAAAAAAAATCTGCGTCGAAGTTCACCGTCAGTCTGCAACGTCACATCTTTATGACGTAATTTCTCTGTTTTAGCAAAAATGCCATAAGGACCCTTTTGTCATGGGCGCAATCATATATATATATATATATATATATATATATATATATATATATATATATATATATATATATATATATATATATCTCCAATGAAAAAAAGTCAGAAATCACAAATCTCGAAAATCATTTTTATTGTTAACATTTTCTGATTTACAGGTCATGTTGGCGTTTGGTGTTAATTTTTTACCACATTTAAAGTTTTTTCGCTTCCCTTCTCCAGATATTCACATGTTCCACAACGTGGGTCACAGCACTTTTTGACGACTTTGGCATTTATGTTATTTACTGCATAACCTGTCCGACCTGTGATGAAAACTACATAGGACAAACCGGCAAACTGAACGCACGAGTGCGAGTCCATAAACAACAAATTCGGGACCCTAGCGTAAGGAATACGCCGTGCAGTGAGCACTTTGCTACCTGTGGGAAAGGGAAATTTAGATTATTTCCATTTTATAAAATGCACAATGACTGTGAAATATCCAGAGTAGCAAAGGAGGACTACTTCATTAAACTATTTAACCCAAAACTTAACAGAAAATAATTACTTCAGTTTTAACTAAAGTTATTTTCTACTTGTTTTTTGGTTTATTTAAGTGATTGTAACGGTGCGAATTATAATGCTACCTTTTAACGTTATTATGACGTCACGATGGACAATACTTGACGTCGTGCTTATGAACGTTACTAAGCAATTTTATATTTAACTTTTAACTGTCTGAAGAGCCATTAGGCAGAAAGCGCTAACAGTAAAAATGATTTTCGAGATTTGTGATTTCTGACTTTTTTTCATTGGATATATTTTACTGTACCAAAACACTGGATTTTTCTTAAATTATATATATATATATATATATATATATATATATATATATATATATATATATATATATATATATATATATATATATATATATATATATATATATATATATATATATATATATATATATATATATATATATATATATATATATATATATATATATATATATATATATATATATATATATATATATATATATGGAGGGTTTATGTATAAAGGAGACCACTCATCCACATATATATACATTAGGGGGACACGGATATTGTGGGGACACCAGATTGGTCCCCTTAATGTTTAAGCTTGAATACCTAAATTATAGAATGATCCAGTAAACATTAGTTGTAAACTTTAAATAAAGTTTGACATGATCTTACAAAATTTAATTACATTTAAATTTTTAAAGTATCGAAAAGGTAGAAAAATAGAATCCCGTTTTCAGCATATATATTTTTAGGTAAATAAATTTATGCTTTAAGGACACCACTTAAAAGTCTCTTTATTTTTCTTATTTCCCATATATAAAAATAAATCTGCTAATTCATGCATTCATTTATGCTGTCTTCAAGCTTAGGAACACGATTTTACATATTTTTGAAAACTGGTTAAAATATTCATTTTTTCTTCACCATGAAACGCATGACATTTCTGTTTCGAGTCGTACTATGGTCATCCGGGTATTTCCAGGGAAGGACGCTACAGAGTACAGAGTCATGTTCAAGGGCAGTATGTGATTTTTTTAAATGGTAAGTTTATTTGCTAGGCGTATTTTGCTGAGTATGAGAATTTATTTAAATGTTGACAGTTAGATATTTAATCGCGAGATATTTATTATAGTTAGCCAACTCAAGTAACGGCGTGTATCAGGCACGTACTGTAGCATCGTTTTTTTGAAAATTGGGGGCCAACCAGAGATTTTTTTCTCACCTGAAAAAGTTAACAAGCAAAAAAAAAAAAAAAAAACAAACAAAAATTAAAAGTTCCCCGAACTCGAAAATCCTATTGCGTTGGGTGGGTGGAGGGGGGGGGGGGGGGGGGTATGACCAACTTCTCGAAGCCAACTTACTCTCACTTCCAATTTTTTCTGTACGATCCTTTATATCTCTATACTATGTTATAAAGTGGGGGGTGGGTGGGGGCCACCATCCTTTCACTGAACATTTACTATAGTCACGGTAATCATGGTAATGTTGGGGAACAAAGTGCCCCCCCCCCCCCCCCCCTTGCGGATGCTACGTCCCTGCAAAGTTGAGATGTGAACTGATGTTCATCCAACATGTACATGGTCATGATGATGTATTGTTGGAGATAATTCACGATTTTTTGCAAATTGGAAACCAAATTAAGCTTTTTTTTGAAAAATTATGTCGGTCAATAGACGTATATTGTAAGTATTAGGTGACAATATTACCTTCAATATTCGCTATGTTTACAGAAAATTCAAGATAGAGATATTGCTATTCATACTCCTAGGCCCTAACATGCGAGTATCCTTTATTGCCGAAAAATACCACATTTTTCTTTGACATATCCAACATATAAGTTTTTTTTTCTGCTACACCAGTCCGGGCTAAAAATAAACCCCGTCCATGACCTTGGGTAAACAGGAAGAAGATTACCAATTATTGCCGCTTATATCATTTCCTGATTATTCACCAACTAATCGCTAAACGAACCAACAACTTTTAAATTGATGACAATTAAAGGTCGAAAAATGTCTTGAATCTAAAATAATTCAATTAGAAACGCAATTTGAATGTCTTATTTTAAACTTTTGCTGGCCTATTTTTTTCGATGTTGCTACGACCTCCTGCGTTAAAATAACATGTGCTTTGTCGGAACTGACAATGACCGAAACACTATTTTTCCAAGTGAACGCAGTATCATGACAGATAATAGAGAGAAAAGTTTAAACCTCATCCGCTGCAGGGCTTTGGAAAACACCTGTTTAACCAGTTTTTGCATGTATTTTGCTTGTGCACGTGAACCAGCCTTCAACAGCTGTTCAAAATTTCTTTGCAACTTGGTTGGCGGAGATCAGGTTAACTGGTGAAAGCCGAGAGACTAGAGCCCAATGGTGTACTTAAACATCGATCACAGTAACTGGATGTCATTGGTCAGTGTCATTTGGATTAGAAAACTCTTTAAAAATCTTCTTCTCAAGAACAACAAAGCCATGATTGGTCATATTTTAATGGAAGCATCCCCAGGACTGATATTTCTGCTTTTTCCTAGCCAGAATGCTCAGGTGAGCACATTTTCATTCATTTCATGATAAGTGTTTTGAATTTCAGGTAAATGTCAGTATCTCGAACATGGGATATCTAGAATACCCCGCTTATGTCGAAGTCGATAGCCGGTCCCTGCCGATTTCTCTATATTTATGATTTTAAAAACACCTGATATCTCGAATACCCTGCTCATGTAGAAGTATATATATTTAAAGTCCCAGGCGTTTTTTTTACCTGGCTTATCTCGAAGTGCAGCGAATTTTTCGGTCTACTGAACACACCTGGCATCATGACTTAATTAAAACATTCTCACCAGTGGCTATTAATACTTGATATCGCGATTACTTAACTTAGCGGAACTCTTTCGTGAAGGAGGTAGGAATCGTCTGTTGAGTGGGGGCAATTTGCTTTTCAATACAATGCAAGATCGATTATTGTAGCATTTATAAGGACAGATAAGTAAAAAATCCCGGTGGAATATACCTCGCTAAACAATTGCTGAACCAGTCTAATATATTTTATAATATAAAATATATTTTACCAACACCAACTTGGGTGTTTGGTATACATTAAGTCTACGACTCATAAAACTAACCTGACTTCGCTGCAGTTCAGAAATTAAATACAGACAGTATTACCGATATTGCAATTAATTATATACTGTGTATGATTAAAGATCGTAATTTCATAAAACACCAATTTTTTTCACGATAAACTTAAATAAAACAGTCAAGTTGCATTGCATAATGCACAGTGCAATGATTGATTACATTCATGTTTATCTGCATACAGATAGCTTTCACCGCCATTTGCATTATTAGTTTCGTAAAGTACATGTTCCTTATTATTATGCCTCCTGTCAGGTTGTCTCTCTATAATCCTTACCCTACTATTCTGGCATAGTGGTCTAAGGATTTATATACTATACCGAAAAAGTGCAGGGCTTTATTTACCGAACAAAATTCTTCATTGCACACAACCCTGATCGAACTCAGGACCATGAGATTGTCATTCTGATGCCTTATCGATTACGCCACAGAAACGATCACTGATTGGTGGTATTTTATTAAATATCTAAACTTAATTAATACAATTGACACAAAAGGGAAGAAATAGATAAATTTTATTTAAAAACAGTTATATTTTTATGTGGAACCTTAGATTAATGTATGCAACAAAGTTTCAAACCAATTACATACAGATCGTTAGATGAACTGATTTCATAGGGTCATTAAAACGCTTTTTTATATGACGCTTGATTGCAGGATGTAAAAGAAAATTATCAATGAGAATCGATGTCTGCAAACAAATAAGTCTTACTAACAAAACAGAAAATTAAGATGAGTTGCTTTGGGACAGAAAATCCTGACTTCTTTAGAGAAATACTAGTAACCAAAATAACTAAGCATGCAACCAATTTTGGCATAAAGATTTAGCAGTCTTCACGAAAACTTTTCAAACTAACTGGCCAGTCAGATCAGTGAACTTTCAAAATGTACTGGCCCACCAAAATTTTAACTGGCCCCTCAATGAAAAAATAAAATAAATACATTTTTATAACTAGATTAATACGTTTACGCACTTCAACTTTTGAAATGCCGCCATTTTTCGTCCTTTGTTGTGTTTTGGTAAGTTGTTCATTGGAAATTCGCAAATTTTACGCATGTCTAGTTAATAGTTACTTGCTAGTTCCTGTTGTTACGTAAATCATCCAGGTTATAATAATACGATTCAACAACATGTGTTTTTTTTTTCATTTTATATATTAATGAAATTTAAACAAGTAAGTCAGTTTAAATATATATTGACTGTGTATGATTTTTAAAATCAACAAGCCCATCGGACTTCTTGAATTTTGATTTTCACTGACCCGACATCAAAATTCACTGGCCTCGGTCTTCAAACCAGTGAGTTTTTGTGAAGACTGTGTTTCAGGAAAAAGTCAAATGGATTGCTGCATAAATAATTACAACAGTCAGCATAATAATACATTGGATAGTGTTGCATTATGCATGTGCTATGCCTAAATAGTAGGCAGGGTTTGACCATGTTGACACATAGTGCACTCGCCAGACCATGTGTCAAACCCTGCCGACTATTTAGGCATAGTTCATGCATAATGCAACACCATTATGCGAGGGTTGTCCCAAAAAGTCGTGGACAATGTTTATAATTTTTTTAATATGCAACCAATACTAACCAAATTTTGCATATATAGACATAATATATCGTAAATCTGGAAATTTTCACGTCGATTTATTTTTGCGAATTTGGGTCAAAAAGCTGTTGATTAATTTTTACGCTTCAAATTTTTGCGATTGTCACTGGTGATAAAAATAAAAATCACTAAAGATTTTCATATCAGGTTATTTTTCAAATAATATGCCCAGTTAGAATACCACCAATATACTCACAACGTGGAAAGAAGTTGCAAAATCGCTCCAAAACATTTTTGATAAAAATACAAAAAGATTTGCACTGAATATTATTTCTAAATCAATTACAACAAACATTTTAGAGAATGTTGCATGCCTTTTAACCTAAAGTATAATCCAAATGAAGAAAAATGTAACTAATTTTCTCAATGTTTGTTTTTTTTCCCACCTAAAATTAACACGCCGCGTTAACATTTGGAACTTTCTAGTAAATACACTGGGTTTGAGTTATCGCCCGTGTTGATACAGGGTTAGATAAAATGACAGTTCTCCTTCTATTGGCAAATTAATTGATGAAAATAATTAAAAAGGGACATACCGCCTCAGTGCTTGTCAAATAATCGGACAATATTGCATATAATGAGGGCAATTTACATGCATGGGTAATTAACTTGTAGTTATATAGTAGACTATAGTGTTAACAGGTTTCTTTTAAAAATGACCAGTGCTTACCAATGCCTATTCACAGAGTTAAAAAAAAGTTCTCAGAAAAACATTCATCACATGTTGATTTACTTTAAGAAAAATATTTTTGCGAATGCAATGCACGCGCAAATTTGCTAAAAATTTATCTACAGTAAAAATTTCCAGATTTACGGTGTTCAATGTACTTTGATATTGTGAATTTTTTAATATATATCTTTCATATTGACAATTTTTGGACGATTTATATGAAGGCTGATAAGGCCTGTCGGCGCACGAACAAAATTCAGAATAATTTTTGCATATAACTATTACATTTCCTTTTATTTCTTTAGTAAGTACTGTAAAATACATTGAACTAAAATTTACATCACTGAAATCGGAATAAAAATCTTAATTATATATCCCAATTACATATGAATAGCTTTAAAAACAAACGATTGGTGTCATGATTTTCATAGTATTGTTGGAATTGAGTTTGATGAAAATGACGTCATCAAATGTGTAACCGGCGCACGGAGATGTAATTAATTGTGTTGAATATGCTTTATTTACATCATAGACGGGAAAAGAGTAAAGAAGTGACATTACACACCAGATTTTAATAGAAATTATTTTTTTTTTAATGGAATAATATTCAATGAGAGTTTTTCTCTCTACCGGAAATAATTACAGCATATAAGAAGTAGACTACTGATTGTTACTGTAGAAGCACAAATTTTCGTGGGCATAAAATTTCGTTGTTTTGCCTTCAAAAGTAGTTTCATGGGCATTAAATTTCGTTGTTTTGAAAGTAACCCTATTAAGTATATAGTCAAATAAAATTTCGTGTGGGATTTAATTTCGTTGAATATTATAAACAACGAAATAAACGAAATTTAATCCCCCACGAATATTTGTGCTTTTACAGTAAATGCAGACAATTGGGAACAATCTGGACGCGTACGACGTTAAACAATGTGTATTCTCTCCTGCCTACAATATAAGGCAAACTTTCGACTAAAATTCAACTGAAATTTGAATTTGCTTTAAAAAATACATAAAACAATAAAACAAATGGACAATAAAGAATTTAAATGAGTCCCTTAGCGAAGAGTGGACTATCACTTTAAAAGGAAATATTTAATGTTAATGGACGCAAGTAAAGCAGATAGAGATCATGATTATATAAGAGACGCTGTTTACGTTTGCTTTTGTGTTTCAGTGTATACTTATATTCTTTCTTTATTTTTACATAATTTTCTTATTAGTTGTGATATCATTATGAAACTTGAAATGCATGATCATAAAATGTTACTTTTTGCTATGACAAGGAAAGAAATTAAAATTAAGCAAAGAGAAGATAAACTGTTTTCCCTGTCTACGACTTTTTGGGACAACCCTCGTATAAGTAGTACTTCGTAATGTTATACATGTAAGCTATTAATGATATTCAAGTAAACAGTTTAAATTCTGATTATTTTTTTTAGTGCTCTAAATAATATTTTGCACTAAATTTCATCAATAGTGTTTTTTAAAAATTCATCTTTTTCTTTTCTTATGGAGAAGGTTCTTAAACTAGAATGCTAATGATACATCCTATTTGACCACATACGCATGGCCTGCAAAATGTAAAATCGCTGTACATATGCAATAAGGCATGTATATTAAATTGTTTTACAATACACGATTAAGAAAACAACAACATTGTTTTTATCAATATTCATTGTGAATATGCTTGAGTCTTTACCATAAAGACTACATGTTTAGTTGATGTTATGAACATGATTACAGGGTAAAATTTCTCTTTTAGACAAATAATAGTAAACAATAGCACCAGCACCCATGTTTTAGATTAAACTGCTTAACATTGCTTAATCCAGCATTCAAATATATTGGTTTTTCCAAAACTTTGAGTACATTATTTGCTGTATTTCAAAATCTCATTATCCATGATTTTTGATTTTATAGTTTTGCTAGATTTATTAGTATAGGTTTAAAAATAATTAATATATATAAACTAAAAGTTTTTAACTCTCCTAGCAGTGAAGAATTCTGTAATTGTGATGCTTTTAATATTTGCCTCTATGTTATTTTTTTAATACGTAGTATTTCCATTAGTGTACTCTTCAGAATTGGAGGCACATTTGGTCGTCTGACTGGGACAGCATGGCATTGCGGATTATACAAAACATGCCAGTATCAATCCAATTTTAAATGTTAAGTGCATTTGTCACTCTAACTAAGAATAAAAGAACTATAAAAGACATATGAAAAAGAGCGAAAAACCCTAACTTTATCGTCTATTATTAAAAATACGACATTTCCGAGGTACATGTATGTGTATTGACTTAAACTGTACCATTACGAAAGATAGATAGATCACCAAAAGATGTAAATCAATATCTATCCTCGTCATCTCTACTCTTCATTTAAATAAAGTCCACAACAATAAAATATTTCATATGCATTTTGTTAGGATTTGTTCATCGACATTCAACGTGTTGTTTACATGTTTATGTTACGTTTGTCCCAGAAATCCCGCGAGATTTGTACATTCTCCGATTTTTTCACAAAAGAGCGCACTAAGAACTATAACTCTTCCATAGTGGAAATAGAACGTATTAAGAAAGAATAAAATAAGAATTGAATATTGTAAAGAATAGAATAAATAGCAAGAGCACCTAGTCTTAGCCATAATTTCTTTTGTAAAACAATTAAGCCCTTTACCAATTTAAATTTCAGTTTTTTCAGAGAGTAACAGATATGAATAGAGAAATTTGATGGGTGTAGAAATGTTCATCATAATTAATTTAATACATTTAATATGTGCTATTTATATCATTCCAAGTATTTAATATGATATTATTCAGTTTATGTGCCTGTTTATGTATAATCCATTAAGTGGGAAAAGTGGTCATCTAACTATACTGAACAAAAAAGAAACGCATAATCAGAATAATATGATATTCTAAGTTTTCAGTTTAAACCTTATATTATTTAAGAGATTTTAGAGTGTGTTGTGATAAAAATCAATATTGCAAATAGTATCCATTCACGTCATTAACCGTCGGGTGGCGCTGCGGTTTTAGAGGTGGTTACGCAAACGTTTGAATTTGTCAAGCGCTTGACTGAGTGTAAACAAATGGTAGCGTGGCGAGACACTGTGGTTTCTCCTGGACGTATACCTCCAAATTAATTAATTTGTAAAGAATGTCAACCCTCTGTGGTGTGCCAGGATGTTGTAGAGGATGCGGACACTCATTATTTTCAGATCCAGACATTTGTTTGAGACGAAAAGTGACGCTAAATCGGTCATGAAGATGATCAGCTGACTTGGTAAACACGATGTCGCTTGTCACCAGAATTTTGGAGTCGGCGATATTAAGGATTAGATTTTTGGTAAAATATTGATTTTGATTAATTTTAATTAGTATTTTACGAAGTATATGTCATTAAATCGTATAGATTTAACTATAAAAATGAGTTACTATATATAGTATAAAACATATTGACTTTGTGACTTTTTAACTTTTTCTTAAATGGAAAAAAGTGAACTCCCTTTTTATTTTTTTTTTCATCAAAGGACATTTGAACTATTTATATTAATAGTGTCTTAATAGCTTGACACATGGCAATTAATATTATTTAAAATATTATTTCAAAAGTTTGAAATTTAATTAAAATGTCTAAAGCTTTTGTTGCTTTGTGATTTTGTTGTTAAACAAACAGACACAGCACTGGTAAATGTAATAGGATTAATTCTGATTAATTTAATGTACAGTGGCAGTTTTCTTTTAAAAATGTACAAATAGAGTGTATGATGTGTTTATGTCAGGGATGGGGTAATTGAAAAAAGTAATTGTAATTGGCTGTAATTAATTACATTTTTTGAAGTAATTGCAAGTAATTTGTAATTGAACATTTTTTCAATTACATGTAATTGTAATTTAATTAATTACACTGAATAAATACCATGGAATTTCAATTACTTTTTCAATTACATTCAATTACTTTATATGATACACATGTACATGAATTCAAATGATATACTGTCACCACTACCTCCCCATTTTACTACGTTTTTTTATTGCAAAACATATCCTCAATCCTTCAATTTTACAGATTGAAGTTAATCTAGTTTCTTTCTATTTAATATACAATTTTATAAAAAAAATTTTTTTTTCATGTTTATCTGAATTTTGCACCACCCTTCCTAGGTCTATTCAGCTATGAAATACACATTTATTATATTTCAATCTTAAGTTTGTTGCTTGGTCACTGCAGAATATGTGTGTCAAGAAAAATAGAAAAGGAATGTGTGTCATTAATTAAGTTCTCTCTTGTTGATAAGAGATAATTGTCCTGCAGATCACAGGTGTAAATTGCAATCAAAACAAATCAACTCCTCTAAAGAGGTATTCATTCCATGATTAATAAGACAAAGCCAACGCATGGGGATAATTATTTCAATTTCACATGCTTTGCTAGTTTGAGAAATGAAACACCTTCAATTTGATAATTATTTTAATGTCTAAACAGAATTTTATGAATGAATTTTGTATCTGAAAAAGTTTTGTTCTGTACAAATATTATTTATGAAGTAAAAATATTCTGCAGAAATAGCAATATCAGGAGTTTTAGATTAACTTCAAAAGAAATATTTAATTTGAGGGGTTACAGTTGTGACATATTACACTCTATTGAAATACCCCCTGTTTAATCAAATATCATATCACATGCAGTTTGTGTACATGTAGGGTTTGTGTGGAGGAAACTGCATCAAACTGATCCCAAGTAGTTCTTCAGTGTTTTGTTAATAAAAGTTAAAATTTAAATCACAAGTATACAAATGGCTTTACCATACTATTTCTTGTATTTTTGTGCAGCGATCTGCTTTATGAATGATCCCTCTTCTGTATAATATTATTCATTGACAAGGATTATAGGATTTTCCAAAAAAATTGAAATGTAATTTGTAATTTAATTAATTACTTTTGTAAACTAATTGTAATTTAATTAATTACATGTCTTAGAAAGCCTGTAATTTAATTGTAATTTAATTGAAGAAAAAGTCAAAGTAATTGTAATTTAATTAATTACTTTTTAAAGTAATTGACCCCATCCCTGGTTTATGTCCCCATACAATTAACTTGATTTGTTAGCAAATGGAATAAGTACTGCAATTTATGATTTTAGTTCAATGTTTAATTTTATTATATATTTTAAATTTCAACACCAGAAATAATGAGATATTTTTCCCCGCTTGATTAGTACGAGTAGGGTCTTTGGTTTTCCCTGGATAAATATTGATTATATAATATTCTACTTTAACTCAATACAATAACAAAACAAAAATAATATTTGCACAGTTCCTTGTTTACAGGAGACAAGAGTAGACTAAAAAAGGATGCAGTAAACTTGACATCCAGTTTTGGACTTTAAAACTCCAGCAATACAAGTCCAACAGCTCCGTGGCTGCAGTCAAGACACGAAGTATGTACAAAGACTGAGCTGTTCCTCAAGAGTTGTGAACTAAAGTGTGCATCATGGAGTTTAGACCAGTATCCCCAGTGATAACTAGCAGTCACTCGGATGTTTCTTTAAGATCAGCCATATTCTTTAACAAAGATATGAAAAATTCAATGCAAGCATTTAAGCTGTTGAAGACTCTGTCCGAATGATTCTTTCTCATATTGGTACATATTGTAGAAGCTATTAGCATGATTAGGCTATTAAGTGAGATGTGCTTAGAAGATGTTCAACTATTACTTTTTAAATTTCAGAACACAAGTATATAGTTTTAAGAATTTTTGACACATTTAATTTTTAGAAAAATTAAAAAAAAATCTTTTTGCTTGCTTTGAAAAAGAATTAAAAATGATTGTACATGTATTATGAATTCTGTGGAATCTTTTTAATCAAGTTAATTTGTGGGGTTCAATGTTAATGGACAAGAAAAATTGTTCATGGGTATGTAATTTTGTGGATTTTAACTCATTGATAATGTAGATTCAATCAATATGTTAACAAAATCCATGGGCAAGAGAGACTCGTCAAATCCACAAGCATTGATTTCCAAGAATATTGTACTTGCATGCTCAAATTTAAGTACGAAAGGAATAAATATGTATAAATATTTAATACAATCTTTTTTGTTTTATTTATTTACAGCCATGAATAAAATAAGCAAAATCGTTAACAGAAAAAAGTTCAAGCTTTGGAAAAATACTGTACATGTACATAACTTGTTTTCAAAATTTAGCGCAATCAATGGATATGGTTGTTGGCATAATCTTGAATTAATGCTACAAATATTTGTGTCGTATATTCTATTTATAAATGAATTTTTAGTGGTATTTATGAATTAGCACATCCTCGTCTGCTCAAAAACAACTAAAATATGAAGCTCGCTATTTTAAGTACACATACAGTAAATTCCTTTCAATGTCAATTTTTGTACAAACAAATATTAAAATGTTATGTCTGTGCATTCTTTCATTTCACAAATTAATTTCTCTTGCCAGGGATTGTTTGAGTACATCAGCTTCTTTTCTCTTTCAGTTTTTGGTGGAATCCCTTCAAATAAGAATGAGTAGCAATTAGTATAGAGTAATTAGCATTATCATGACTGCACTTGGTTTTTGGTAAATTAAACTGTCTTTAAATATTTTTAATTTTTTAAATAAAATTGATCTACTTCTCAAATTAAAATACAATTCTTAATCAATCCTTAATTGTAAGTTTGTGAAAAGCCTGAAGATGCTGCATACAAGATTATTGTACCGGTATTCTATTAGAGAATTTTCCAAGCATGAGCATACCTAGTCTATGTGTGTACAGGCTGAATGTTGCCCCATATTTCCAGCAGAACATTTTCTCTGTGAATGTATAGGACTGCCAAACATCTCAACACTTTGTCTTAGGTTGTAATACACCTAGTGATAATAAAAGGAAATGCATTTTTTTTAAGAATTAAAATTGGAAGCATTGAAGCATTGCTTAGGCCAAAATAAAATTATAGTTTGTTTGGAATTGCCTCCCGTCTCATTGAAATGCCCCCTCCTGAAAAAATTTTATTGACCAAAAGTAGGAAGATTTTTTTATATTTAATCATTTTTTTTTTTGCCCATTACATGTATCACATGCACCATACAAAACACTGATATATAGTGTCTGATCTATGTAAAATTAGGTTTTCAATTAAAAAAAAAGTAATTTCCCTCCCTCCCTCCTGTGTCTGAAACCCTTCAGGTGGCAATTCCAAACAAACAATTTTTTAAGGATGGCCTAGCTTAGGTGTAATTTATGAGTACTTTCTATTATTAAAAAAAATACAAATGCAATTACATACCAGTTCATCTTTTTCCCTGACAGCACTGACAATAGGATGGATGCCATTTCATGAATTAGATGGGGAAAAATAGAATTTTTATGTAACATGTACCATCCAGCCATAATAAAGCTCCCTGTAAGCTTTGACTTCTTATTTTACCTGCTGATCTCCTAAATAAAATGAAATGAAAAAAATATATTCTTAAATAACTGAAAAATAACCAATTTACTCAGTATAGGCTTTTATTTAGGAACAAATATACAGTCAGCCTTTAAGTGAGGTCAATCCATAGTCCTGATAATAAATTCTTTTTTTCAGAGGACTGTAAAATTAATTATGTTTTTTGTATTTAGTTGTACAATAACAGCTACTACATGTATATATTCCTTTTATTTATTTTTACATGCAGCAGGTTTTATTTAATTACTGAGTATATCTTTCC
Source organism: Saccostrea cuccullata (assembly GCF_032062105.1). Classification (NCBI taxonomy): domain Eukaryota; kingdom Metazoa; phylum Mollusca; class Bivalvia; order Ostreida; family Ostreidae; genus Saccostrea; species Saccostrea cuccullata. The sequence continues at coordinate 13,161 of NW_026927655.1, read as the reverse complement.
GACTTAATGAAATTGTAAATGTAAACTAAGTTGTCGAGGGTCACATTATAGAAACACAAATACCGGTACTGTACAAAATGGACCTAGCAAATGATAACTTTAAAATATTTGTACTCATTTTTACCTTTATTATAACAAACATGTAATGCTCTAAGTATACAAGTAGCTACTGACTATGAAAAAAATATGTACAGAACAAATAAATTTCACAATTATTCATATGCACTATATAGTACAAGGGCACATATCAAATCTATGTTTGTTTGTTGTCTAATTTCCCTCTTAAGAATTTTTTACTCATACGGAGACACCATCATTTGCTGATGGCAGACTGCAAATATACCTATTCTCGGCACTCTGGGCCATTGAGCAGGGATGGATCTTTTTAGTGCGAACACTTACTGCAAAACAGGACCACGGTTTAGACGGTCTCATCTGTAGGACACGTAATGCAGTGGATTTGAACCTGCGACATTAGGTTCAGCTCTTAGCTTTGGCGACTGTAGACAAGGCAGACACTCTAACCACTGCGAAATGTGGGCGACTTACATCAAAGCGTACCAGTCTCAATTTTTTTTTTAATTTAAAAAAAACAAACAAATGAGGCTGATTGGAAATCAATTATATTTATCCAATATCAATGAATGGTCATTTAATGTATCTCTATGTAGGATCTGGAGAGTCTTTTGGTGAGGGTTGAAATATGATGTTTGTGATTGTTTTAGTTTTGTTTATTATCATTAATTTTTTAAGTGAACTAAAATAAAATGAATGTTTAGTTTGTATTTGCCTTGCAATGAATATTACGTTGCACTTAATTACCCTGATGATCATTTGGGACGTTGCTCTTTTAACAGTATGTAACCAGTGTAGATCTACATAACCTAGCTGTGCAATGATTGTCATGTAAAAAAAAAAACAAAAAACAAAAAAAAACCAAAATATCGCCATGAGTATTCGTATCATATACTAATTCCATTTGAATCTAGTGTTTGTGTAAGTGGTAAAGATGATAATACATCTGACAACCTACAAAAACGTCGATTGTAAACTCACTGCTTTGTCGTTGTACTATCTTCGTCATATAGGCATGTTACACTCGATAATTCTTAGAAAGTTTCCATAAATGTATATTATTTACAAACAATAATTACCCAAGATTCGGATAAACCTTTCTCCCGGTTGTGACAGCTCGATTAAAGATCGATTCAGCCCCTCCGTTTGGCTCCAAGTTCGAGGACACGTCCATTTGTTTACATTGTTACAAGCGCCGCGGTGATTAAAGCGTTTACGTAACCACCTCTAGTACACCAGCGACACCTGACGTCATAAATATGACGAATGAGTCCTATTGAAAAGTCAAGTTGATGTCATTTTCATTGCCCCCTAATTCAAGGGGCATAACAATATGTACTGTGCAAAGTCTCAATGCTAGTGGATTTCCAATGTACGGATACAGTGGAGGAATACCATCTCATTTCAGTCTCTTGCGAACAATTTATGCATTTTTATGCAGATTTTATCATCCAGCAATTATATAGCAGCAGTTTTACAGCAAGTTCTAAATCGCATGAGGTGATGAAGGGGGGGGGGGTGTCTAACAGTCCAGTCTGGTTGTGGTTACATGCGGATGGCATGATAGTGGTCTTCAGACGTTAGTTTTAAGGTTTCAAAGCCCATTGATTTATTTCAAATACAGTTGCAACTTCCTGTTGCGTAGCTCCATTTAGTATCATCGTTAGCCTTGTTGTATTCATCTTTGTTTGAGCGTGGCATTGCAGTATCAACACTGCGATCAAATGTTAAATATGGGTTTAATAGAAGTGTGAAAAGTTTCTCTAAATCCAAAATATCAATGAAAATAGACAACTGATTTAGAAGAAATCATGAAAAACACTACTTTCATAAACATGTTTAATCAAGGGAGATAATTCAACACTTGGGTTTTAAAACCCCATGTTGTCCTTTAAATAGGTCACAGGTATCCATTGATATAAAAAATAGTTGTTTCATGTACATTCTAAAAATTTCTTTGACGAGTAAAACAATATGCGTTTCTTTTTTTGTTGAGTATATGTCCTGACTTTGTTAACAATACCTTTTGTAAGAATGGAAAAGGGGGGCTGTCATTCACTAATTCTGCAAAAAGTATTTGCAATTAAAGAAAAGTATTGCATGTATTTACTGTATAACACTTTGACACATACATGTGGCTTCATACAACATTGAAATCAACTCACATTTACCTGTAAAAACCAATGATACACCTGAGTAACCTTGTGACTTAGATTCAAACCTAATGTGATACTTGTTAGACCAAATTAAATACCCTATTGAGCTATCCAGCAGGCTATTGAAAATTTAACCGCCATTTCGTATTTCGCTGTAAGAATAAAGTGACCTGAGTCACTTTGGGGAGCGACTGATACTTTAATTATAAGACAGTGGTATGTACATGGTACCAAGTCTACATACAGTGGAGCCTCATTTATCTGGACACTTTGGTTACTTGTCGGTTTCGACGGTTTGTCCGGAAATGTAAAGCGTCCGGATATCATTATCTGAATTACCAGTTAAACAAGCCAAAATTACATTTAAAAATTCTGTTCTGATGAAAAGTGGTCCGGATACTGAAGCAACCGTATATCTGGTGTCCATATATCTGAAGGTCCACTGTATAGTATACGAAATCATTAAGGGAACCAAGTTCATAGGAAAGTCCTGGATTGACCATCAGTTGGGCACCTTTTTCTTAACCAAATAATGTTGTACTAACCAAGTTACAGTGTACCATTTGATGTTTTTATAAGTAGACTATGATTGTCTTAACAACTATAAACTTTTAACAAGTGTTATTCCTAAAAAATCTGATACAAACATTATTTAAAGTGGACCAAATTGGTCATTACGTTAACACATTAAGTGACCAAAAATTGGTCATTCTGTAAACCAACTAAGTGACCAAAAATTGGTTATTAACCATTACATAAATTGTGACCAATGGATCCATCAAATCTCAACCAGTGACCAGAAAATTAATTTGATAGCAGCCCATGAGTTAATTATTACATGATACCCTCGCTTTCGTTGCAGTATATATTCCTTAGAATTCAATCACTTTGATTTGGGCTGCATATATCAGTAACTGTATCCCCCTGGATTTCATTTAGGCCTAATAAATTGCACACCTTAATGACTGTCACATATTTTTAAATTATTACATCCTCTGATAGATAGCCGAGACATAAAGAATAGAATTTCAGAGACAGTAGACATTACCATAATGTACAATGAGAAGTAAAGACAAATATCAATTAATACATTTGGAGATTAATAAATCAGAAAATCGATGAAGGGGTTCCTCCTATCTCTACTCACTGAAATAAAGTCTTTAAAAAACAAATTGTTACATAATATATGTATTCAGCCTAATACCATTAATTAGAACGGAAATCAACAAGCTTATTGTAGAGAGGAAAAAAAACAAGCCCTGGCCTACAGGTATCACTATTTATAATGAAGTGATCCATTCTGTTGATATACAGGGTCCATTATTCACATGTTTTCGGATTAAATACTTTCTCAAAGACATGATTCATTAAAGAATTCTTAAAACAGTCACACATGTACATATATCTCCAGTATAAAACAACATTTCTCAGGTAAAATGACCAAAGTCCAATAGCTATAGGTACCCCTGATTTACACGGTCTGATGCCTAAGTAAAGGAGAAAGGCCGAAAACTGTCCATGCTGTGAGAGAAATATATAGAACTAATCGAGGCTCCTATTGAAAACATGATTCTCTTTGTTCTAAGAATTTAAAGACGACAAATACAGATATTTCGATTTCCAACGGGAATTCTTTTTTTTAATTTTGAATCAGTTTTTTGGGGATATATATAATAATTGCAGCAGTGTATTCGTGAAATGCAAATTGTGTTCCGAGTGTTGGATAGCCATAAGCCAAACTTCGACTTGAAAATGTATTTTAAATCAGATCTGGAAATGTTTTAATTTTAATTATTTTTTACGGAAATTTTCACTGCGGCAGAATAGCTTTCATAGTGCAAACTGTTTTTGGGTGATGGATTTAATATTAGCCTACTTCAAGCAAAAAAAATTTTTACTTAAAATAATTGACCATAACATGTAAAATGACTTGTTCTCTGATACACAACACAACAATAACAGTGTGATCTATCAAATGGGACATTTGTTTAGAGAACTGAAGCGGACATGTTCGAAGATGAAAGAACGGATTATACTAAAGACGAAGTCATCCAGTATTGTAAATAAAACTTAAAAGTTGAAAAGCTCATTTCCTCCTGGGACAAACTATATGTGTCTTTGGAGATTATGCATGTATCGAAATTTCAACCATCGAACTATCTAAAAATTTCATGGAACGACTGCATAAATAAGCCCTGATTAAATCTAGTACTGTCTGACGCCGTGACGTCAGACAATAACTTAAGACTTATTTCCAGTCTTATTTTAAATACATGTATTGTAAGTCAATATGTAATATATGGTGTTTAAAGTAAACTGAATAAGTGGAAACTAAAGAAGATATCAAGATGTTAATTAAAGTCAAGTTCTAACTTCTACACTGTAAGTAAAGCAGTTGTAATGCAGACACTACAGTAATAACTATGTACATGTGTATACCAAATTCATTTTAAATTATTATCATGATTATTTTCACTTTTTTTCAAGAAATATCGCTGAAATGTGAAATACTTCTCTGACTTGAATTTAGACCCTTTTATAATAAAGTTTGTTAACTGGATTTAGATAACAAATGGTGATTTTCTTTTACAAGATAACACTTCAAACTTAATGGTTAATACAGTATATGGGTTTCATTTTCCAGGAATATTATTTGTTTACACTTGAAAAAAATTCCTTATAATATACCATAATAGATAATAAGGTTTAAGATTGAGATTATCTTGATTAAGATGTTCAGTTTACTACATTCAAACCAAATATGGTATCATTTATCTATATTTTGATTTTGCAGTGTCCAAAACAATTTCCTGAAAAAAAAGATAAGCTTCTTAGTAATTTCTTTTATTTTGTGGAATTTATATTATATAAATAAGGCTATAGACGACTTTCACATTCCTAAGAGTTATCTCCCGTTATCGGATTTTTCCCTCTTTGTCCTTTGTAAGAATTTATATTATATAAATAAGGCTATTCTGGCTATTTCAAGCCAACTGGCATAGAAAAATCTCTTTATACTTGATATAGAGATTGTTTATGATCAGAGGGTATGTCATGACCTTAATCCAAGGTATTTCTGACAAGTTCAAATTTTGTAATTGAGTATCATTGGAAGCTCATATTTTTAAAAGTTGTTTATGACCTCAAGGTGAGTCATGACCTTGGCAGAGGTCATTTGGGCAAGTTCAAGGTCACTGATAATAGTGAATTTAAAACAGGTCTGTATTTTTGTAATAGAGAGACATTGCATGTATCCGCATTTCTCTGAAAGATTATTAATGACCAAAGGATGTGTATAATAATTAGGGCCCTGCTCTGTTTGCACCCTATAGTAATCAGTCCGTCTGTTCGTCCATCCTAGATCTCTTGTCCGGAGCATATCTTATCTCTCTTTAAGTCTTATATTCTTTTTATTATATTTCATTAATTTTCTTTTTCACAAAAGTTGAGATTGTTATACCTTTAAAAATGTGTTCCTATACAAATCTATACAGAAAAAAGTCAAACATTTTTAATGTTTTGCTGAGCGGGCATAAAAAAATCGATGTTGGACCGCTCGGAGAGATGTTGGACCGCTTACGTCACAGGATGGGGGGAGCTTAATCTCATTTTCATTCGTTGGTGTTAAACAGTGACAGATCTGATGTTACATTACGGAATATAGTACAAAATACATTTATGTCAAAAAATATAAATTAAAATGAAAGGTATAACAAAACATTTATTGACAGAGTTCTCAGGCAAAATGCATTTTGTAGGACCCTCGAACCAAACTGTCTGCCTTCGGCCTAACGGCCTCAGGCAGACAGTTTGTTTCTTGGGTCTGACAAAACGCATGTTGCCCTTGAGCTCAGTCAATAAATGTATATTGTTGTCCTACCATTGAGGAAAAATTGTTTACATCTACATTAGATGGACAGAAAAGGTGATCTTAAATGCTTGTGATAATCACTGCAATATAAAATTGTTCTTTGGTATGTGGGTTCGATTCCCACCCAGGGCTTAAAATGGCAAAGTATATTATCTAAATCATTTGCTACATGTACATATTAATGAAAATATTGGAAATTCATCTAAAAATTTCTGATGAATTTGCACGATTTATTGATTTTTTTTTAAGAAATAACTTTATTTTTGTTATTTAATATTTTGCATTTAATGTACAAAATTCTTCAAATTTACTTGTTCTGCAATATACATTATACATGTATCCAAATCTTATGATAATATAGTTTGCTGATGCTGGTGCTAAAGGAGGAATATGCTGCCCTGAGCCTCCACCAAAGAGTTTTTTTATAAGTTAAAAAAAAAAAAATTCTTCAAGGTGATCTAAATATCCAACTGCTCTAAATTTCAACACTTTTTAGCTCACCTGAGCAGAAGGCTCAGTTGAGCTTTTCTAATCAAAATTTGTCCGTCATCTGTTGTTGTTGTTGTCATTGTCATCGTTGTTGTCATTGTTGTAAATTTTTCACATTTCATCTTCTTCTTAAGAACCATTGGGCCAATTTTGAACAAACTTAGCACAAAGTATTCTTGGGCAAAGAAGATTCAATTATTTCAAATCAATAGCCAGGCCTTCCTCCAAGGGGAGATAATTAATGTAAATTAAAGAAAAATTGATGGCATCTTTTGAAAATCTTCTTTTCTAGAATCACTGGACCAGGAAACTGAAACTCATGTGTAAGCATCCTCATGTAGTGTATATGACCTCTGGGGGTAGAGTGGGGCCACAATAGCTGATCAAAGTTTAACATAGGAATAGAATACAGCAAGAGGAAATTTTTTTAAAAATCTTCTTCTCAAGGACCACTGGACCGGAAAGTTGAAACTCATTTAATGTTTCAAGTTTGTTCAAATCATAATCCCGGGGAGCAGGATGGGGCCACAATGGTGAGTCAAAGTTAAGCATGTTTAGCATAGGAATACATGAGAAAAATCTTTTTTCTCAAGAACAACAAACCCATGATTGGTCATAATTATATGGAAGCAACCTCTGTTTATGTAAATGTATGTTTGTTCAAATCATGATCCCTGGGGGTTAGGATGGGGGCACACTGGGGGATCATAAAAATATGAGATATACATGTATGAAAATAATATTTTCTGTAATACCTATTTAACTTGTACATGTATATAAATCATGATAATGATGGGATGCTTTTTAAAGCAGAATATCACATTTTTTTCTGTGCTCGTAAAATACAATCAAAGTAATCTACATGAAAAAATATTATTTGATTTTAAACAGTCTGCATTTATAATTCCTGTAAAAATAGAATTGTGTGTATCTCGATTTAAACAGTTAATAGAACTGCATGAGTACTGTTATAGGTTAGCTATTATAAATAATAAATAAAAGTATTGGCAATAGAAAATAGAAATCATTATTGGTAACAAAGGTCAGATTTGATTATTTTGACTGAATAGTGGACCTCATTAATATTAAATTCTGGTAAGACGAACAATTCATCGCAAATTATTGTGTCAGGACGAAAGATGAAACTCATGTGGAATCAATCTCAGAAAGTGTAGATTAAAATTTGGTCAAATCATGACCCCCGGGGGGTAGGGTGGGGCCAAAATGGCTGATGAAAGTTTAACATAGGAATAAATAGGGAAACCTTTTAAAATTTTCTTTTCAAGTACTTCAAAGTCATGATTAGTAATAATTATTAAGGCCCTGCTTGGCGGGCACCCTATAGTGATCAGTGTAGCTGTCCGTCCAGCTGTACATCCATCCATCTGAGATATCTTGTCTGGAGCATATCTTCTCTCTTCTTGGCCCAATCTGGCTCATACTTTACCCACAGAGTGCCTTTAGGTAACCAGTGTTTAGTGACCCTGAATCATGTTTCTAGGTCAAAGTTCAAGTTCATAGCAGAATTTTATGAAAATCCTTGTCCGGAGCATATATTCTCTATCCTTGGCCCAATCTGGCTCAAACTTCACCCACAGAGTGCCTTTTGGTAACCTATTTGCAGTGACCTTGAACCATGTTTCTAGGTCAAAGGTCAAGGTCAAAGCAGAATTTTATGAAAATTCCTTGTCAAGAGCAAATCTTCTTTCTGTTTGGCCCAATCTGGCTATTACTTCACTCACAGAGTTCCACTGGTCAATGGATGTGCAGTGAACTTGGTCGAAGTTTCTAGGTCATGGTCAGAATTAGCCTCTCTATTTAAAATCTTTATTTGGTGCGTAAAAATTTTCCCTTAAGTTACAGTACATTTATATAACTGGGGATACAGGATAACTTCTATATATATCTGTAAATTCGCAATATCATTTAAGTTGTACTAAATGACTTTTACTGTATTACACAAATGTTCCTCTTCAAAATAAACCCTTTTAAACTACCTTACATTTTCATGTTCATTGTTGAAAGCTGGGCCCTTTGAGATGGCCACCATCTCAATGATATCTAGTATGGAATTATCTTCAGGTAGTGTAGATTCTAGTTTGTCTAAATCATGATCCACTGGAGGTTAAAATTCAAGCCCCCCCCCTCCCCACCTCGGTAAACTTTGTCCTGATCTGATCTGAACTACAACATTACCCTATTTAGATTATGTAACTATGCTGCAACAAAAATTGGGGAAGGTGGGGACCGGGCAATGTTCAAGGAACATTTTCAAGAGTATAACGTTTATTTTTTAACATTTTGCCCGCTGATGCTACGTGTCTGTTCCTTCACATGCCAAGATGTGCTGATGTAGGGGGCAGATACATATTTTTTCTTTATTTTTTAGTTTATTATTATAAGTTGCATGATTATATAAGGAGGGAAGCTCCACTGCCCCCGTAAGATTCATAAAACCATGAATTTCATATGTCATTGTTAAAATTCATTCCTAACACATCGAAATTTTTTGTGGAATTCGTTTCCAGTATTTTATTTATCGTATTTAAGCTCACCCCAGCTTTCAGCATCACACGTGTTTATTTATCGTAAGTTTTATATTATTATAATCTACATTTTGAGAATGTTTTCGACTTCAAACTTCTGATGGAGAATTTGAAGACAAGATTTATACCACAGATTATTTAGAACCAAACTCCTAATTTCCCTTTCGAACTAGCCCGAGCTAATTGTTGCTAACCTACTTGCAAGATTACTAATAAAAGTTCTATTACATGTATTTTCAAGAGGTCAGAAATACTGTGGTTCATATATAATGAGTATATGTTATCAATTAGTAGCAGTGACATAGCATCGTTTTTAGAAGAGGAAGGCCAACCGGAGAAACCCTACCCCAAAAGGAAAAATGCTCAAATTCAAAAATACTTTTTTTGTTTTGGGAAGAGGGGTGGGGGTGGGGGTGGAGGTGGGGGTAGAGCCTATTTTTTTTCAAAGCCAACTTCTTACAGTGGCAATTCTTTTTTAGCATACAATACTACACTCTAAAAAAAGTTTTACTTGTTGTTTTTAAAATAAGATATTAGATTGAGAAAAACTAGTAATTATTAGTAATCCATTTAGTCAGAATAGCAAGTAAATGACTATCATGGTTAGTAATTGTAAACATAATTAGTAATAAGGATGAATTCATTTACTTATAAAATGATATACTAAGTATCAATAGAGTTACTTAAATTATAGGAATTGTATTACTTTAAGTTAGTAAATGAACTACTCATTTTTGTTAAATTATTATTACTTAATTCAGAGATAATATGCTTTCCATTTACTAAATTTTATGAATTATTACTAAGTAAATGTAATTCTGAAATTAATTAAAATCTAGAATATTATTACTTAAAAGAATTCTAAGTAAATGAAATACCTATCATATTTATTAATATCCACATTATTTACTAGAAACACTGCAAGGTAAGTACTACTCACAGATTTCTTTATCAGAGTTCCCTAATTGGGCCCTCTGAATAGTTAAATAGAAGAAATCTACTTATGATGGAAACAATTATACTTTCCATTTCTTTTGCCAATTTCTTTGTAACTGTTTTATTATATATAACAATAAAACATTTGATTCCAACTTCGAAAGCCTTAAAAATTGAATAAGTTGTATTTTTTTAAGGACCATTTTAAAAATGGTTAAACATTTCAAGTACTTAATATCGCATTTTTATTAGTGTGACTTTTTTTTTCACATGAAGGTATATTTAGATAAAGATAACTCCTCCTCACAGACATTTAGTGATAAGACTACCATATTTAAGTAATTACTGTGGTAATTTTTTGTTTTAAGTAAATCAATTAAATACAATTCAAACATGCAAGATGTGTTTGTGAAACACCTATGCCACTGTATTAGCAAAGGTTAAACTTTTCTTAAATGCAAATTTAATTATTGGGATTTCTTGATATCTCCAAGGTCAAAAGGTCAAGGTTATTGGTATCTAATGAAAGGTCTTGCTACAAAAAAAATACATATGTGAAATATGGAAACACTTGCCTCAACCCTTCAGAAGTTATGGTCAAGGTTACCAATTTTGAAATGTAGGTCCCAAGGTCAAGGACAAAGGGACAGAGTTGGTGGTACCCAAAGAAAGGTCTTGTCACAAGGATGAACTATGTTAAGTATGAATGCACTAACCCTAATCCTTTTAAAGTTACAGTCAAGGTTTGCTTTTTAAAAGTGGGTCAAACTACAAGGTCAAGGTCAAAGTTCTTGGTATCCTATAAATGGTCTTCTTAAAATGATTACATATATGTAAGTATGAAAGCACTTTTCCTTACCGTTAAAAAGTTATGGCCAAGGTTAAAGTTTTTTCCCAAGGATGGAAATCCCCAGGGTCAAGGTCAAAATTTCATAGTTGTTGGTATTCAATTTCTTTCAACAAAAAATATATATGTGAAGTATAAATGTCCTGGTATTTACTGTTAAAAAGATTTGGATAAAGAATAAGTTTGAATTTTTTGTGTATAAGGTCTTGTCACAAGGAATACACGTGTGAAATATGAAAGTTATAGCTCCGCTAAATCAAAAGTTATGGGCAAGGTTAAAGTTTCTGCGGATAAACAGAGAATCAGAGAGACAGCTAGAGAGACAGACGGAAACGACAAAAACTATATACCCCCGAAACTTCGTTTACGGGGGCATTAAAATATTAATTATATAGTAAATAGTGGTGAAATGTAAGTATTAAAGACCAAGTAAAGTTATTACTTATATACACAAATTTAAGTAAATATAAATTACTAAGTAAAACTTTTTAGTGTGTAAGTAAAACAATTTTTTAAAATACAAAAATCAAGTAAAACATTTGAATCTAGTAATTGACATATATTTCAGTAATTGATTTTAAATTTTAAGTAAATGCTTAGTAATTATCTATTACTAATCTTTGTTATTTCAAGTAAAAAATGACTACTAAGTAAAACTTTTTTAAGAGTGTAGATTTCTTTGATATACTTTAACTGTAGTTAAAAGGGGGCAACCAGTATTTCAATAAACATTTTCAATAGTAACAGTAATGTTGAGAAAAAAGTCCCCCCTTGCTTTTTGCCTGAGTAGTATTAAAGTTTCGCATTTGGTATTTTGCGCAGGTGTAACATGATATTGTGTGGAATTCTTTTTATTGTTTTGAACTTTTTTTGTTTAAAAATGCAGAATCGAATGTATATCTAATAATCATTTTGATTGATTTAGATTACATGTATATCACATGTTTGTTTTAGTGATTTCATTTTGGCACAACATGATTTCCGCACTTCTTTATCCGTAGTCGATAACAGCTGTAGAAGTTCACCCAACCGAAAATGTCTACTAGCAGAGGAGCATTATACTTTAAATTATAAAGTTAGATTTTTTTTTTAAAATTCAGATACAGAACTCAGAGGTTTTTTGGGTCTTAAATTCAAGGGTCTGTGGTCCGTTTCATCAAAGATCGTACGCCTACCGTAGTCGTTCACGTAGCGCAAAGCCATTGTATACAGCGGACTTAACATGCTTAAGTTTGGCCAAAATACGTCTACTCATTGGTAGGCATGAGTTCTTAACTATGAAGATTTTGGGGAGGGGGTACACCCAACCGGGGAGATAGTTGACATACTCTGAATTTTTCATAAATAATTGCCTTATTTGGGATTCAATTTAATACTGTATCTTAAATTTTGACAATCCTGCATTTATACGTATTTAATTGTATATTTTATTTATGATGAGGCATTGTATATCCACAACACCATGTACTTTTATTATTCACTAGAAAGAAACCTATTAAAAACGTACTTTTTTGGGGGGGGGGGGGTACATTTTCCAACCAATCGTAAAACGAAGTGGGCCTCTTAAAAATATAATGGCCAATTTTTTTTAAAGGCAGGGTACTTTCAATTCCAATTTTTTTTTCGCAATTCCTTGATATAACTATACTAGGGTCAACAAGTAGGGAGGGGGACAACTATCCCTTCAATGAACATTTCCTTAAGTAAAGGTAGTGTTGGGGGAAAATAGCTGTGATTTTGTTCTACATTAAAAAGTGGGGGGGGGGGGGGGCACAGACATACTCTTGCTCCCCCCCCCCCCACGATCTGAAAGTGGGGGAGGGGGCTAGTGCCCCCGCTGCCCCCTGTGACTACGCCTATGGAGCAAATAGTATGGCATACAAGGTACACTGTACATGTAATGGAAAAATCTGTGATTTTTCATGATGATGCATATTTTGTTTTATTTTAATGATTCTTAATAATTTAGTTGACTAGTCCATTATGTATGCCGAGTTACTTATACAATATTGTAACGAGTTCTCTCTCTCTATTCCAGTATCAAATCCAAGGGGTGACACTGGGGGTGGGGGAGGGAGAGAGGGTGTGTGTGTGTGTGTGTGTGTGTGTGTGTGTGTGAAAAATACATTTACAAAAACATTTCTTTTCTTAGACCTTTACTTTTAGAGTTTAATCAGATGGCATGTTACAAGTCGTTAATATTTTATAATAAGTAGATTTAAGATGCATGTTTTCTACAAT